>NW_024884142.1:101921962-102044462 GCF_019232065.1 Centrocercus urophasianus
CACTCTCATAGCAAAGAACTTCCCCCTGACATCCAACCTAAATCTTCCCTCCCTCAACTTCAAACCATGTCCTTTTGTCCTGCAGTTATCAACCCTTTCAAAGAGCTGATTCCCCTTCTGTTTGTAGGCTCCCTTTGGGTACTGAAAAACTGCAATGAGGTCACTCCACAGCCTTCTTTTTTCCAGGCTGAACAAACCCAGCTCCCTCAGCCTGTCTTCACAGGGGAGATGCTCCAGCCCTCTGATCATCTTTGTGGCTCCTCTGGACCCCCTCCAACAGTTCCCTGTCTTTCTCGTACTGCGGGCTCCAGACCTGGACACAGTATGGGGCTTCACAAGAGCAGAGTAGAGGGGGACAATCACCTCCCTCTCCCTGCTGGCCACCCCTCTTTTGATGGATCCCAAGATACCATTTGCCTTCTGAGCCACAAGGGCACACTGCTGCCTCATGTTAAGTTTTTCATCTATCAAGACCCCCAGGTCCTTCTCCACAGGGCTGCTCTCAAGGACCGCACCTTCCAGTCTGTGTGGATGCCTGGGATTCCTCCGAATCAAGTGCAGAACTCTGGAGTTGCTGTGTTGAACCTCATCAGGTTCATCCAGGCCCACCTTTCTAGCTTCTCGAGGTCCCTCTGAACGGCATCCATCACAGAATGAATGGCTTCCTGAATGGCCCTTCCTCTGAATGGCTTCCACCATGTCAACTGCACCACTCAGCTTGATGTCGTCAGCAAACTTACTGAGGGTGCACTCGATTCCATCATCAATGTCACTGATAAAGATGTTACAGAGCACCGGTCCCAAGACAGACTCCAAGGAACTGTAAGGAAAGGGAGTTCAACAGAAAGAGAAGAGCCCTTAATGAGAAGACATTTTTCTTCTGCAGATACTAGATGATCTTTTTAGAGGTCCTTTTCAGCAGAGAGCATTCTATGATTCTGTGATTCTATGCTACCGTGAAATTGTGATAGCTGTCACGTAGATGAAAACATAGCAAACAGTGTGAAAAGCAATGTGACAAGGGATGGAAGTGGTTGTTCTAACATCTGTGGAGTACGTCCCAAGCATAGACTGCTGAAGAAGGGGAGAGATCACGCAAAACAGGAGAAAGGGATAGGGTGTAGGTCCAGTAGCCATCCTCTGGTGTACCTCTCTCCCAGTATACTGATTAGTCACAGGCTGAGACAGTGTTTGCTTAGAATACATGTGGTTGTAGGTCATATGTAAAACACCTTGCCCAAAATACATTTAACAAGTTGTTTTGGTGCAACTGATCTGTGTCAGGGCAGTGTGCTGTAGTCACTGTCTTCTCGCTGGGAGAAACAAACAAGGAAACAGGATGGGACAACATCTCCAGCAATACTATCTCTTCTAATCTGATTTATCTAATTAATTGCAGCCTTTATATAAAATATGTATAATATTTCAAACTTTATTTATTAAGCCTAAAGTTGATTCCTTCAGTATAACAACATTTCCAAATATATTCCTGTAGAACTGAACCACAAAGTCAGATGAAAACATACATTCCAATAGAAAAGTACTAAAATATCAGACTAGTGCTACATTTGTTTTAGAATGAGAGAAATATCTAAAATCTGTTTCCAAAAATTTTCTTCTGAATTACTATACTTTACATACTAGTATATATACTACTATCCTTTAAAATATGGTAGCGTTAGTAATAGATAAAGGCATCCTTTAGGACACCTCATTCTTATTTCTAAGGTGCTATCAGAAAACATGGAGCTCTCATCTAGCTGCAACCCTGCCTTGGCTTTGCAGTAATCTTGCAGTACTATTTGGAGTTCTCTATGTAGATTTTTTTTCTTCCTCCATGAAGTACTTCGTCCGAAGAGCTACCTCATTGCTCAGCAAGTCAAGGCCTAGAAATTCTTTTCTTTTAAGGTTATGATTCCCCACTTGATGAACCACAGTGGGATTCCATCTGAAATCCCTAGAGTGCTTTACACTCCCCATGATACCCCTTTAGTCTGTGAAACCACTGAACTCCTTTAAAAGCAGCATTTTCAAATGAAGCATATATATTCAGACTTCAGCTGTTCCCATGTGTGAATCTGCTTACTCTGTGCTGCTTAAATATTGTTCTATGTGTTAAGAAATTCTGTGTTTTTCTTCTTAGGGGGACCTTAGTTATTTTGATCTATGTGGATCAGAAGTGAACTTCTATTTTACAAAGTGAGCATCAGAGCCGTGGGAACCTAATTAAAAAAAAAGAAAAACTCCAAGCTAGGTTTGGAACATTTCTCTCTGTTGGCTTTTCCATCAGGAAGAATGATGATGATGTCCTGTAAAATGAATAGTTAGTAATTTCAGAGTCATTATATAAATACAGTTGTTCACCCGACCTCCCTGTGCTTTGACTGACCTCTGTCATTAGGTCTTCCTACTTGACACAACCATGTGCACATGGATAAATGCAGCTCTGGAGGATATTCCTTTGCATTCAGCTGATACTTTAGAACCAGGAATCTTCTTATAGTTTGTATTTTAATGTCAAAATATTCAATTTTAGAAGGCATTAGATAAAATGAGAGTGCTGCTAAGAAGTGGAACTAGGCTACAGGTCATCCTTCTCCTTCAACATCATCCTCATTGCTTGAGAAGAAGGTTCCTTAATGTTCTCTCATTTTTTTGTTTTCATAAGCATTTATCTGCTACTCAAAAGTGTCACCACTTTCATTTCCACGGCCAAGGCTGTCCTATGGCTTTGAACCACCTCTGTCTCAAGAATGCACTGAATCCAGATTTTGCTTCCTTACTGTTGTCCATGTAGTAATGATTATTACTTAAGAGGTGAGTTACAGATGTGTTTTTGAATGCACAAAGTGACAGTTGCTTTTCTTTGCACTGAACTCATCAGCATGTTATAGTCAGATTGAGATGAGGTGTAGGCTAAGGGAGACCTTGTGAGAGGCTGCTTCAATTGCAAGTGTTTGATGCAGGAAAGTGGGGGGACTTTTCGTGCTGGAACTGTGTCAAGGGGTAAAAGGCATAGGATATTGGGCTTGGAAGCCTCTGTGTAGCATTCTTGTGTTCTTGTGATTGTTATAAAATGCAAATACCTGGAAATATTTCATTAAGAAGGACTTTGCAGTAGAGACCCACAATTGGTAGCCAGAGCACATGAATTTTTGATTGCAGTTGAAACAGTTAAAAGTATTTATTTTTCAGGGTAATTATTTGGGCATAGAATTCTGTTAAGTAGTAGTAGACTATTCCAGTAGTGAATTAATTAATAAAGAAGAGCTGGCAAGATCAGAATGATTGGCAGATATTCCTGGAATGAAGAGTATAAAATGTAAAAATGGCAGGTTTCTGAATAAAAAGGAAAAAAAAAAAAGCTTTAAAAATTGGTTTACCAATGTGGGTTTGAATGACAGTGAATCTGGCATTTCTTCTAAATTAAAAGCACTGTTTCTTCCCTATTGTTTAAGATGGGCAGCAGTCATGCTGATTCTGAGCACTGCTGAACCAACTACTCTGCTTCTGTAGGATAGTGAGAAATAGATCAAACTACTGGAGGTGGCTTAAGTGCATACAAATCCACTGAAGCTACTGACGTTTTCATCTGGTTGTTCAGTAACTGTGTTTAACTCATTGAATCTCAAAATAAAGAAAAAATTGTTATTTCTTTACTTTTTTGTTGAGGCATGCTTTGTCATTTCTAGCAGTGGTTTCATTTTGTTACATCACAGCTAATTACCCCAGCTAACTTTCCAGTGAGAAACTAACTTGTCACTTCATTTTTTCCCACATCTTAGTTTTTCTGTTCTGTATCTTGAAGAAATCTTTTCTCCCTAATCCACTGCCATAAACTATTAGTCTGTAGTAAGCTCAGTAGTAGCCTGAAGCAGAATAAAAACTGTTATTTCACAAAAGAGAAACGTAATGGCGTTTAGCAATGCTTTGGAAACCAGTCTCCCTGTTTTATGGGTCATCTGTTTGACTTGACTTAAAACCAAGCCTGAGCCCTGATCTCTTCTTTTTGCCCCAGTCACTGAAGATAAGTGGCTCTTTCAAGGAGAGCTCCCTGTGAGGAGATGCAGCCGCCATGAGGCTCCCCCTCAGCTCCTAAGGGCTGAGCAAACCCAGGGACCTCAGTGTTCCTCACACCTCTTGCCCTCCAGACCCTCCCGCAGCCTTGTAGCCCTCTGGATGCTCACTAACAGTTTTACATTCTTCTTTTGTTATTATGCCCCAGCCTGCACCCAGTGCTCGAGGTGAGGCCGCTGCGGCTGGTCGTGTACGTAAACACCGATGTGCGGAGCAGGCTGTGGTGGGGCAGGACACACTGTGTATATACAGTCTGAACAAGCAAGCATATGTAAAATCAACATGCTATTAATGCTTTCACCCCATATTTTGTCTCTCTCACGTGGGAGGATTGTTTAATGTCAAATACCAGCAGTATTCCTTCTTAGGACTTCTGGATGGCATCACATAATAAGCAAAAATTATTAATAATCAAATTAAAACATTTAATCTGATTTAAAGGAACATTTTATTACCTCCTCTGCTGCTACATTTTTTTTTTTTTTACGTTGAGCGTTACTTTTAGATTCTCTACATTAAGCTAATATTTACTCTTCCTGCCACAGAGAGCAGCCAAGTAAATAGGATTTTGTATAAGGAAGCTGCTGGAGTTAAACAAATAGGAAAGTGGCCAGTTGTAACCTTTGCTGTGAGCCCTAACATCCCCCAAAGACCCAGAGCCCATTTCTGCATCAGTGCAGTGATGCTGCCTGTGCAGCACAGAGCCAGGGCAGATCTCTTCCCTGCCATGCTCTAAGCTGTGTCCCCTGTTCAGTAAATTGGCCAGAGTTTCACTACACTTCTGGGAGCTATGGCTATTTGGGTAAGCTGCATGTCTACCCTACGGATTGCTTCGATGTGTCTGCACCTCCTGAGTGGGGCTTGTTTGGCTCATGGGGATCTGTAAGGCAGTGGACAAAATAGAGGGTCACATTTGTTCGTTTGTTTCTGTGCTGAAAATGGCAGAATTATGCAACGTGACTTTGACCCAGAAATCAATACTGGCTGCTTAACTAAAGAAACAAATAGTGGCTCTGATGGCCAATAACAAACTAATGGTTGCTTCTTTGTTCTTTCTCCTTCTGTTAAGCTATCTGTTAAAGGGCAAGGAAAAATGATGGAGTTGTGAGCCATAAAGAACTTCTTGGTCTCCTTTGTAGAAGCTCATCTTTTCACAGGCCTGTGCCAAAGCAAGTGTGTACCCTGCACACTAAATACAGAGAAACAAATGCTAGAAAAAGACATGTGCCTCAAGAAAGGAGAATGGAATGAATTTCTGGTAAAAGTCAGACCAAAAGGGATGATACATTGCATCATGTGTTTATTATCTACTTGTAAACATTTATAATGAAACCACTGGAAAACAGTTTTTTTTTGTTTTGTTTTGTTGTTTTTAAATAAAATCAAACACATTCCTTGTGTAAATAGTGCTACCTGTAGGTGCCTGTGCTTGAGCAGAGCTCAGACATATATAAGTCAGTTACCCTCCCAGCCACTGCTTCAGTGCACACTGACTGTGACAGCAGGGCCATATGCAGGCAAGGCTATGTACCCATCCTCTGCCTTCTGGAGGAGATGCAAGTCAGATTACATTGTGCAGTATCCTAAGTACTGAAAGCAGGTCTCTGAGAGATGTCTCAGGCGTGCAGAGGAATGAAGAAGCCTGGTCTTTGCTTGACATGAGACTATTAGTGCTGGAAGTCATCAGGAAATGTGTTCTTTGAGCAATTGAACAGTCCCAAATTAGCTGATTACTTGGGAAGTGCACACAGAAGCAGCTTTCCAGATTTCTGCAGTAGTATGCGTACAAAATGTTCAATCTGTGTTAATTTGTTTACTTGAAGGTTGGGAGGAAAACATGAGACAGAAGAAGTTTGCAGCCCAATTATAACTTGTCATCAAAAAGTAGCAATAACCCTGTGTGGCATGTATTCATTTGCCCTGGGTTCTGGCAGTACCTGGGCATCCTCTTTTGTTCAGTGCTGAAAGATCAATTGTGGCTTCCTGCAAGATAGCTGGAAATGTAAAAATCAGAAAAGAAAATGCTCCATAATTTTCACCTGAGGCGGGAAGAGTACAACTCAAATATACAAAGAGCTGCAGGTCACGTCTTCCTTTTTTTTTCCCTCTCAGGCCATTTAAAACAACAGCATTTGGATTTTCCATCTTTCTGTCTGTATTTCTTTACTCCTGCTGTCAACGATGCAGAATACTCATGAACAATATACATTAATGTGTGTTATTTTTTTCTAGTTTTAAAACTGCACATGTTCAGTGAGTATCCAGAAGTCAAAGCCTTTTAAAAGTGGCAGAAATATTTCTTGTTACAAACATCACAACAGAATTAAGTAAATACTTTGCCTGAAACTGCGTACATCAAGAAATGGAAGAAGAAGGGGAGAGAGTCCTCAACAATCTCAAGATCTGTAGAGTTAAGCACAGGACTGGGAGCCAGAAGATCTTGAATTACATCCCAGTGTCTGCCGCACACAGGATTAGTAATACTTTGCACTTACATTAGCACTTTGCCACTAAATAAAGTTTGGAAGTGACATTACAAACGGGGAAGGAGCGGCTTGGAGAAATGAAGTGACAAATCCAAATTGGCACAGCTAGTTAGTGTCAGAATCGGGATTACAGTAATTCTTGACAAGCCGTTTAACCTTCACGAGGTTCAATTTTTACACCTTTAAAATGAAGTAGATGATTTCCACAAAAAGCAAAATGTGGAAATGATACCCATGGGTGCAATTAAGTAAATACATTGTTCGGAAATTACTACACCTCTTCTACAACCATAGAGATTAAGCAGGGTGTCTGTACAAGCTCATGCTTCTCCAGGAAAGTGCATCTCCTAAGGCTTCTTGTAAGAGAAACCAGCTCCTGCAGAGCTTCGAGCTCAGAGTCCTAGACTGTCAGTTTTCAGCCACTTCCATCAGCAAAACACGAAGCAAGACCATTTTGAAGGGAGAGGCAGGCTGCTGAGAAGCAGCCGTTGTGTTGGACATCACCAAACCAGAATTAATCAATTGATTCACCTCAGACAGTGACTTAAAGCTTCAAGAATGTATTCCTGATTACCCAGAAGTTGCAGAATGCCTTGACATTGTCACTGACTTGTCAGCTTGCCCACAAATCAGCCCAGAGTTCTGGCTAAAATGGAAATATCTGGCCAAGTCATATTGCTCACTTCCAGGAATCAGTTCCTGGAACAGAGACACCAAACTGACTATTTGCATGAACTTTTACCCTTCCATTTTTTTAAATAACAAGCTTGTCTACCTTCATTAATTAAAATCCCATCTTTCTACCTTGTGTTAACGCTGCAACTGGATGTATTTGGAGTGTTGGGTAAAAGAGAAATCATGGTCAAATTAATATTTTGTACCCCAAGGAATGGCGTATAGAATGCATCCTGTTTATACAGGCTATCACTATGTTTACTAGTCTTAATCTTCTGTAGGTTTTTTTGTTTGTTTGTTTGTTTTTGTGTGTTTTTTTTTTTTTTTTTTCTGTATTATTAATTGACCATGCTGTAAGCTTGTTTAGGAAGTTAACAGTAAGCAACAAGAAGGATCGAACTGAAAATAAATTTGTATATTTGTAGGCATAAAGGTAAGCTGCGGCCCTAAAATGCATTCAGCCATTCTCTTCAGTGTAAGCCAAAAACTGTTTATCCATGTTCATCAAAACACTTTGCTGTGTGCTTGAAAGCAAACATCCTCTTAGTATCTAGAGTCATTAAAGGAAATGCGTTTGTAGAAATACATGTGAATGTCTATTTAAACCTAAATTTGTAGTCAATGGGATGTTTGTTTTTGTGTTGAGGAGTAGAGTTTGGTCAATGTCAGACCTCAATTTGAAGTTAAAACCAAAACCTGCTTCTCTTTTAAGAAAGCTGTTCATCCAATTTTGTTTCCTCAGCTATCCTGCTACTTCTGGTTTACAGTTCTATAACAAGTGATTAAAAAAGAGTTAAATAATTAGTATTGTTCAGAGAGACTGCATTTTAATTCACATATCCTAAAATACACTAAAACTGTCCTGTATTTTTTATACTGGAGGACTCTGTACCTTAGCAAAACAAGCATACGTGCAGCAGGACATTTGTTATATTTACCAGAATGAATGACCAACTTAAGAATGGAAAAAAATGGAGATTGGGCCTGTCACATTTAGGGAGAAATATGTTTAATTAACTTAGATGACTTTGGGAGGGAACATTTCTTCTCTGCTTTTCTGGTCAGTCCACTGCAGCTATGCCCCATGGAGCCCAGCAGGTTGCCCTGCAGCAGTGCTACGCACTGATGACCCTGCCAGGAGCCACGACCCGGGCAGGTTCCAGCTTTGCTCTCCCTCTTTGGATGGACATAAGCAGACCTCCACCTCTGATCAGAAGCTTTGGTTGATTGGAAGTAGGTTCGGAAGAAATTAAATATACTAATTAAAGGAACAGGGTGATGGCATTGAATTGTCACTTCATGTAGTAGTGACTTTGTAGAGGTGATCACCGGTAAGATTAATTAGAACACTTCCAGGATGGTGTTTTGTATGTAGAGCTGTTAAAATACTTGAGAGATTTGTAACAATGGTTGATATCAGAAACTGAGTATTTGCTGGGAGATTCCATGGTATCTCGGATACTGGAGGAGATCAGCTGGAAGTTCCTTGCCATAGTCTCCTGGAGGCTTTCCAAGCCCAATCTATACCCAGTATTTCAGCTATTGTACAGCTCTAATTATCACTTGATTTTAATCCAGACACAAAGCAATGAACATTCAGTAGCTCTATATTTTATTTCTTTATAACGGTGCTCAAGTGCAACATCCAGTAGTTCAGGAAGACTAAGGAACAAGTAGTCTGGCAGGGTTTTTATATAGAATACTGTGTAGTTTTTTAGGATGCTGCATTGTCTTTTGGCAATGTTTGAGCCTTTCGAGGAGCATCATGCTTTTTTAGCCCAGTTGTCAGGCCAGGTATGCTTTCTACTTTATAAAATAATGCCTTTAAAAACTGTCTCTGTGAGTCTGGTCTACTTTTCTTCTTACAGCTGGAGTAGCAAAATAGGTGTGGGGCACCGTGCACAGCATTCATAGCACAGGGGAACCACAGCACAACATCTGTGATTGCTTTTTTTTTTTTTCCCCCTTCTTTTGTGAATGGAATATCTTTTGGGCAACTCTGTTTCTAATACCCTGGGTTAAGAATGATTTATACAGGCCACTCTAAATGTAGTATATCTTGAAATCTGAAACTACCTGAGGTGTACTGGCACAGCATAGTTTATTTCTCAGCACTGGAATTTGAGGAAAAAGAAATAGAAATCCTCCCTTACATTTTAACATAGAGTGTTCCAGAGTAGGCATTAATTTAAAAACTGCAATAATTGCACCTACTTTCACAGCTAAATGTGAAAAGCACTAGAAAACAATCTGCAGATTTAGTAACAATCTACAAATGCATCCCAATGAAAATCAGCACAGTGACATGCAAGAAAGCACTTTTAATGCTTCAGTTCTGGCTGATCTTGCCTTTGTACCTTCTTTTTCAAATATATTCCAAATATGAGCATTTCCTCCTGAGGCCGATGGAGACTTCGATTCCCCACTTGAGCTCTGCTACCAGATAGGGCTGCTCTAAATATCTCTTCTACCAGACAGAGCCGCCTGCGTTTGGGTCAGTGTGACTGTAGGTCCCTAAAGCAATGAGCACTTGGATCCTTCGGATGCCATTCCCCCCTTCAGGATCTCCCATCTCCACTAGGTAAAATTCTTTCAGGAAAAGCAGCCCCATACACAGACAGTGCTGGGCCCCCTGTGTCTGCAGAGGGACTTTGCTTTTGGAAGGGAGATTTCTGGTGACCTACTGCATGTGTTGACACTAGTAGGCTGGGGAGATGCTGATTCGATTAAAAACAAAAGCATATTTGGTTAAAAACAGAAGTTTTGATCTGAGCAAAAGCTATTAAAAAAGGCTAGACATTCCATTTGCTGTGAAACACCACTGTATAAAATGGGATTTTGGAGTATATTTTGCTGGTAAATTGCTATTGCACTGTACTTGTGAAATAACGATATTAGTGACAATTTCAAATCTATCTCCTGATGTGCATTTTGAGCATCATGATATCCTCTTTTTTCCCATTTTTTACTGTTCAGGCCCTCCATAGAATATTATTGTCACTGCAGACCTTTTATCCAAGGACTGTTGATCACAGCACAAGAACTGTCATCCTATTTGCATTCTGTGGATGCATCATTATTCACAACATTTGATGTCCATAAAACACATTAAAACTATTTCCTTGAGCAAAAATAATCAGCTCTCTGCTGTACATATCATTTGTATACTCAAATTGTAAAATGTAAATTGATATATAAGAAAATGGCCCATTAACTTTTTCATTAATGACAATAATACATTTTGTGCATCAGCAGTAGGAGGACCCTACATTCATTCTAGGGAACCTGAAGGATAAATGGAGACTTTGTATTTCATAAAAATGAAGGCTGTCACCAAGCACATTCTAGAGTTAAAGGGAAAAAAAAAAAAAAAAAAAAAAAAAAGAAAGAAAAAAGAGGGAAATTATTTTCTATGGCCTTCTTAGTTTTTTTAGTCTGTTCACATACTTGGAATCATCCTTAAAGTAAAAATGCTGTAATGAACCTGATCCCTCTGCTTTTCAAGCAAAAATTGCACCGAAAGTCAACTGGCATTTTGCCTAAATAAGGGCTAGGAGGTATCTGAGGTATATGTTAAATATTCTTTGTTAAAGGAAGTATATGTGTACTGAATGTATAAATCGGGCACGGCTCCCATCCAGTGGTAATTAATCGTCTTGAAGCATTCATGATGTTTTTTTTAAGCCCATCCCAATTTACATTTTCCCAATTTTATTTTCAGTCCTGGTGAATTCTGTCAGTGCCCTAATGGGGCTGCATTTCCAGTTGCCAGATAAGTTCTGAAAAAGTAAATCTATTCTTGGAAAAAAAAAAAAAAAACCAAACCCCAAACAAAACACAACGAAACAAAAAAAAAAAAAAAAACCCTGTAAATGACAAGGATTATTGTTTTTTTGTGAAATATAATAGACAGCTGGAGAACTGCTTCTGTAGGATTTATGCTGACTTACCTGGAACTTACTGTGTTTTTTATGTGAGTAATTGAATCATCTTTTTTCTTTCAAGAAAATAACAAGCGATGTTACTGTAATTCATGTGAATTAAGACATCTTAATATGTATATGACTAGCTGTCAAATCACTGTATCTTTGCCATTTGATTAAACCATAGATTAATAATTTTTCTATAACTGATACATCATGCACTAACAGATAAAGAGCATCTGATATTAAGTAAGTGAGAAATAAAATCTGCTTTCAGTAAATTGCTTAGAAAAATTACACAGTACATTTAAATTACCATTTGCTTAGCAACATGCCCTTGTAGACATTCCAGTGGGGCTATAAAATGATCGATTTACTTTAATTTTCTACTGAATCCTGAAAAAATGGCTATCAGTAACCTATCCCTTCATCATGGCATGCTGATTCACTCTGTGTATTAAATTTACTGGCAAGGAGCAAGACGTTAACAAAAAGTAACAGATAATGTGAACATTTCATGCATAATCTGTAATATGAGATATGTATTAATAGGGAAATTATGATGCATTCAATTATTCTGAAATGCCTTCCAGAGATGTTTTGATTTGGCTGCGCTCTGATAGTAGCAGCACAGCAGGGAGCATCTCAAGTGATGAATAACCTAATCTCCTAATCTCAAAATGGGCACTATTCACAGCTAGCCTAGGATAGATTGGTGGAGGAAACCGCGCTTCGCAGACATGGCTATGACAAACAAAAACCAGCAAGAATTCCCGTTTTTTTTAATAAAATCCATCTTCCCAATTAATATTTCCTGGCGCTGTGGTTCTACAAGTTCAGGTGCTGCTCTGGAGAGAAACCTCCGCTCACCTTTACAATAAACTTGTGAGACAAAAGACTGCAAAAATAACAGTGTGTGCATTTACTCTATTAGCACTAAAGGTTGCTTTGTGACATTATACAAAGGAGCTCTTTCTGACTTACCCATTTTAATATATACCTGAAATGATCTTTACTATGTATACAGTTTGTTTTTTTTTTTTCTCCCGAAAGAAACCCAGCAGAACAAGAAACTCCTTCTTTTTGTCTCACAAGCCCGACGTACCAGAACGCTGCCCGCGTGTAATTAAGCAGCCGTGTTTACTACTCCTGCTGAACAATAGTCCGGCTTCTGAGGAGGTCAGGCAGGATTTATTTGGTTGTGCACTCACTTTGAGGAGGGAGGAAGGAGGCTGTCAGCCGCCCACTTGCCATTCCTCGTCCCTCCTTGGGCACTGCTTTCAGAGCTGCGCGGCCGCGCTGCTTCCCTCCATCCACCTTGGGCTTGGTGTCTGTGCCCTGAGCCACAGCAAAACTCGGGAATCAAACCACCGCGGCACAGCAAACAAGGCTATGCAAATACACGGCATTTTTTTACACTTAATTACTTGATTGCAGTGGGCTCACTTTTTGATTAATGCAATTTGGCAAAAGGTAATATTACACTGGTGTATTACAATTTTTAGTAATTACTCAATGTTAATATGACAGTGTTCTTGAAGAAAAACGAGAAGGAAACTGTATCTCTTTTTGTCTTCGACTCTCAGGCCAGCTCAAGAGGAGAGCGCTGCAAACATTTGCGTAAATAAAGGTGTTTTATCTGCGGGAGAAATCCCACTAAAAATTACTGATTGGTCCCCTTCTGACTTTGTGCTCTTAATGCCGTACTTTTAAAATTATTGGCATTACAAGGGTGCAGAAATGATTTTACGTTCTTTTTTTATGCTGTGGTTTATTTGATTTACAAAGTGATTTGTTATAACAAGCACCTTTGCAGTTTAATCATAATGCCACATTATGTGCGCTATTTTACAGGAATTGCACTTTACCTCGCCTAATGCCTTTGACAGCCGGGCTTGCAACCCGTCTCTTGAACATAAAGCAGAGAGGTGCAGGAGTGCTCATGCTTCCATTGCCTCAGCAATTAGATTTCCTTGGTGCCCCGCTCTGCAAGAGCTGCCGTGCTGCTGTTGGCTTGGCACCGCGTCCTGTGCCCCGCACCGCAGCTCGGCAAACAGGGAGCGGGCCGAGCTTTATGAAACTTTCAGATGAGGGATGTTAGGTTTATTTCGGTCTTTAGTATCCGAGAACGTACAATTGCTCTGAAGATAAATAAAAGATTCAGCTGGATGCCACTGGAGAGCAGAGCAGCATGTCTTTGGCATTGCTTGAGTCTTATCTGATTTGGATTTGTATACCTCATGGGGAATGGCAAAATATTGGAACAGACGGCTTGATATTTCCGAAGAATATAGTGGGCTTTATTAGCACCAGTTTCGCTCCCTGACTGACGGCTTTTTCAAATTTTTTATCTTATTAATCTGTGCTACTGTATGTAAATGTTATTCCTCTCTGCATAAGGGAGGCAACCAGCGATTTGTAATAAATGCTTATGAGTGCCTGAGGCTGCACTTAAACTTTAAAACATCTATTATTAAGTTGCAAAAAAACACTGTAATGGCCAATAGTGACCTCATAGGAATTTTAAACTGTGGTCTGCTCTTCTGCATTAAAAACAAAAAAATTGCCTGAAGTTAGAATTATGAGCAATGCTATTTTAACAGCTGCATTTTGATTATTAAAGTGTGTTTTACAACTGAATTACAATGCTTTTATGGACTCTAGGTATAAGATTTAGAAAGGTCATTAAACATAGTCGGTTTTGTCACAGTAGGTGTCATTGTATACAATGGACACTATACAATCTATTTTATGTTGCAGTACTTAGGATTTAAAATAGCACAGAGATGCGTTGTAGTTTGCTAAAGCATGTAGATTACGACAGAGCTTTTCAGGTATTTTGACAGTTTGCAGTCCAAAACGACTACTTTCATTATTTTTTTATTAATTTGACAAGAAGCCCTACAGATTTTCTGCGTATGAATGATCCATTTGTCTCAGAAATAATTAAAAATGCCAGCCTACAGCAACAAGACAACAGAAACACTTCTGGCAAATCGATGCTGAGAAATGCACTGCTTGTACGGTAGCCAACTGCTTAGTCCTGAGCCATTTTTACATTTTCTCAATCTGATAGAATATGGGCTCATTGACAGGAAGTATTGACCTGCCGCGTGGGCTAGGAAAACGTGGGACCTATAAATTGATTTACTGAGTGTGCTGTGTGCTCGATGTGAGGTTTGCATCACTGCAAGTACAAATGCAGGCTGAGATGCTGCATTTTCTCCGTCAGCTAGGAGGGAGCCAGGCTGCAGATGCAAAGTTGAAATTTGCTCCCCTTTGACTCATCTGCTAGACTTGGAAATACTGAAATCTTTAATTTCCCTTTCATTAATTTGTCACGGTGTTATCACCGCAAAGAACCGAAGTACAAACAATCCACGACTCCAGTTTCTGGGTGGCTTTATGTTAATGAGTGCAAAGGGAAAAACGATAAGTATAGAAACCTCAAAATATTTGACAAAATGTCACAAAGGATTGTATTTGCATGTAGTACCATGGGTAGGACATAATGATTAGTGTGCAGCGTGTTTCTGGCAGTACCTACTCTAGCTTATCCTGATAACATGTCGGCTGCACAGCTTTGAATATTGTATATGTTCTTTGAACATATCTTTGACTAGCGTAGCTGTCATTCTATTGAAAAATGTGGCTGCACAAATGACAATACCGCTTTAATTTTTTTTTAAAGAGAACGACTACTAAATAATTATTATCATGCTAATAACATTTGTATTCTTTTGTGTATAATTAAGATCTGCCTGTCTAAGTATGAAATAGGGTTGAAATCTTGAATAAGTCTGCTATCCTTATCCTATTTAGTAAATCAATTTTAATTTATTATTCTTTAGGTTAAATCATAACAATAGAATAGCGGTATGCAGAGAAAAAAAATCCACGATTTATGGCTGTAAACCTTCTTCGAAATGTTTAACAATAAGCAAAGCCCTGTGAAATTAAAAACTCTACCATTAAAAATGTAAGTGCTGAATAAAAAATGATTCAGCTATTTTCGTAGTCGTGTGTTAATTACCATTAACATCTTTATTACTTAACATGATCACGTGATTTTATCTGCAAGCCCCCATAGATTTGTAATGTTTTGTGAAGGACTTTTCTTTGAACCCTGGGCAGTTGTTTAAGAAGGGAGCATAGTACCGTAGTAAAACTGAACTCACACTGCAGTGGTGTTGTCGTATTTGTGTTTCTTATTTGAAATACAGTCAGGTGGAATTGCGTGGAAGATCTCTGGGAGAAAGTCTTTTCAAAGATGGACAGATGTTGGTGGCGGGTGGCTACAGCTTCAGTAAAACTTAATGCTCATCCCTAAAAATCAAGGAGAGACAGCATTTCTGGCTGATGGGAAGTATACTGATCCCTGCACATATGCAATGATGACAGTGCAAAGCTAGCAGTATCTGTCAGGGAAAATGAAACCACACCCTAGGAAGAAGTGCCTGGATGCAGAGCTGGGTGCTGGCTTAGGAGCTCACAGGTGTGCTCGCACTCGGGTTCATCATATTCCTTTGCATTCCAGTTCTGTGAGGAAAACAGGTTATATGGGACCTGCATTGGTTATGCTGCATGGGAGCTCTTCCGTGGCTGTGGGAGAGGTAAAGAAATCTCCCAGATCTGTGTGTGGTATTTCCAGACCTTTCTGTTCTCTCAGATCGTTGACACCAGGTCCTGCAGCAGCACGTGAAGGGCAGCGGTGATGCGCAGACCTGCTGCTCCCTGCAGCTTTGCAGGTGCCATGTTGCAGAAGCGATGTGCCTGTGCACTAGGTGAGGTTCTCAGCCCTTTTTAGGTGATGATATTAATATTCTTTCTGATCGACTGGCTTCCTTAGTGTTTTCTAGCTATGGCACTTCTGTTTAACAGTTGCATAAAAACAATAGTGATAAAGCAGCCCTCATTAAAGACTCATTGACCGATCCTTATCTGTTTTAAATTGGTGATCACTGCGGAGCTGCAGTGATTTACAGTAGTTGAGTATTAGATTCATGATGCCTTGAGAAAATGCAGGAGGAGCACAGCTTGCGAGTGTGGTTTTATTGTGGGGGAATATTCATTGGGGACAGTCTGTCATTGTTTCTATCTCAGTGCTGCTATTGCCAGACATTTTTCTGGTGCTAAAATACACTTTACAATATTTGGGAGCCTGGGATAGATGACCAGTTATGCAGAAACAGCAGTACAGAGGACTGTAATTTGAGCATCTCACTTTGTTGTGTTCCTTTATGAACCTTAGACACTGTTACTGTCTTATAATGGTGGTTTTTCTTTTAAAAGGCTATTAACAAATGGACAGAATTGGTATTTTCTAAACTGTATTTTTCACTTGGTGTTTGGCCCAGAGTTTTTGTCAAATGACATCTTACAAGAAAGATGTGCTACTGTAGGCATCAGATGACCTTTTTGGATATGTCAAGTGGGCTCTGTTTGATCTCAGCCAGTGGTGCTAGGATCTGAGGGATCTATGGGTGGAATGACACATGGTGTAGCCCATTGCAAAACAAGGCATGACTCCAGATACAGGACATTCACTGAAACACAGGGTCAGCTTGTGAATATAGGTAAGCCGTGCGGAAACACGAGCAAAATTTTTCTTAAGGTAAAGCTGTGAATATGCCAAAGCTAACATGGAATGCAACTGGTGTGTCCATGGGGAAGGAATTATCAGAAAATACGATTGTGAATTAGGGAGAGAGAGAAAAGGACACTTTTTAAGGAAAGTAGCATCTGGGGGGAAGTGTTACAATCTGTAATTTAACTCGTCATTCTTCTGTGAGACTGTAAAAAGTCGGATCATTCCAGCAATGATGGATTCAGCCCATGGTTCTGCGACATTCAACAAGCTTTGGCACCAGTAATTCCATACTTTCTTCTGTTCTACTCTTTATAAACTGAATGTTTGTTCTCAAGCTCTGTGACCTTTTTAGAAAAGAAATCTATTCCGTTTTCACCTATAATCAGAGATAAAACCACAATAAAAAGAGTATATATAAGTAAGAAAAAAATTTGGGGTTCACCATGTGATTTGCTTTGTTTGTCTGGTCAAATAGTAGTAGATAACTTTCAACAGAGTGCCAAGTCTTCATGGTGCCAGTTCTGGCTTTCGCCCTGTTGACATCTTGGTGCATATTTTGATTGATTCAATATTTAAAAGAAGGCTGTCTTGTTTTCTTATAACAGTATAACAAATTGCTATGCATCAAATAAATAATACTCTTTCAAAGTAATCCAGACTCTCTGGCCTTCAGCTGCACACTTCTTGAATCACTTAATTAAAACGGATAGTCTGTGCTATACCCCTGGAAGGTTAATAAAGTGGGTCTCTGAATCAGAAAGGATAAAATTCCGAAGTTGAGGATTGTCTGTGTAGAATACAAAGCTAAAACAATCTCTTTTGTTTATATGAAAAGGATTCCAAGTCTAGCAGTTGTCTCATCTTTGCTGATACAACAATTGGAAGAGATTTCCAAAGCAGCTGGGTCTTAAGCCACTTAGGATCTAATCATGTCCCTTGATTTGCAGACAGCATTAGGTGGTCAGATCTCAGAAACATTGTGCAGCCAGTGTTGGGAAAGAATTGTGAGGTCTTAAAAATTATAATGAAAGAGTTTTAAATTTTGACCCTTTTCCCTTCTTATAGAAGGATGATTTAGAATATGCCCAGTTGTTCTTTTTTGAAGCCACCGCAACCTTCACTTGAAAAAAAAAAAAAAAAAAAAAAAAAAAAGTGAACATTTTTTACATCTGCTAACTTTCTTTTTGTGCAGTGCAAAACCATTGCTTTCCCTGTCACAGTGAGGAAGATTCGGCTGGCCCCAGCAGCCAGGCAGGCCGCCGAAACCAGCTGATGATGGCTTTGATGGTATTGCTAACAGCCCAGCCCCAGCTAGGTGTCAAGCTGTCTAAACTGGCCTGGTGTCATTAAAGTCAGTGGAGCTACACTGATTTATACCCCAGGCACTTCAGATCTTTGACAGAGATTCTGACTGCCTGTCCATATCACAGTTATTTATTTATTCATTTGCTTATTTTTGGTGAATTGTGCCTACTTTGCTGTTACTGTCCTCTAAAGCTGATCTAATATGCAGAAAAAACTTGTCACCAATTCACCAGTTTAAGGTTTGGTTAATGTAGGAATGAGTGCCTGATTTTTAAACTAGTTGATAATGTTTCATTGCAAATAATTTAACCCTACAAAGAGAAAATATGTAGTATAGCTTGGAAAGAAGCCATACAATGTGTAAGATAATTCTTCCGTACTACGGAGAGAGCTTCATGCTGGTACATAACCAGCTTTCTCATTGCTCTGTCTTCAGGAATTGTTGCTTTGGAAATCAGCATCGACTGAGAGAAAGCAATTTCCCGTTCAACCCAATGTTTGTGTATTTCTGTGCATTATATAGTGCAGTTTAACTGAAGGTGCTGCTTTGGCAGAGGACACACATGGCCTTGCTTTTCCTTGTGATCTGTAGATGCACTGAAACTTGTTTCTTATCCAACTAGTTAGCAGACCCCAGACAGCTGAGAAAAGTCTACCCCAGCTCCTGTATGAATGGCAGTCAGTATTATTCAGAAATAAGCCAGAAGCACAGTAGCATCTCTTGTCCCTTGACGCCAGCAGCTTTACCTACCTTCTCAATCAAGCAGTGAGCAAGTGGCGTTCTCCAGCCAGGATACTTAAGAGCTGACTAGTCAGAGGTGAAAAGATAGGACTAGTCTGTGAACGCTGATGAGCATCTTTCTTCTTCTGTTGGCCCCTGGCCTCAGACTCACAGCAAACTGCCTTGCATGGAGGCACCACCTGTCTGTGGAAAGCTACCAGCAATCCAGGTTCCTTAATGCTAACCTTGTTGAAGGAGCCTGCTTATTTTTAAGCACTGAATTTATATGTAACAAAATGGAGAGTGAGCCCGGTCTCCCCCAGAGGACAACTCAGTGTGCCTGCTTTAAGTCCTTCCTGAGCTGCCCAGGGGAAGGCAAAAAAAAACCTAGAAATGCTATCCCAGTTATAGAGAAGAATCAAAACTGTGTATCAATGGCTATGTGGACAGCCAGAGAGAAAGTAGTTTTACCTATTTATATTATTATGAATTTTTAAACTACAAGTTCAAGCAGAAATGGCCCTGGGTGTGGGAAGCTGCTTTCATGAGTTTCAGACTTACCCATTCAGTCTTCTTTTTGGTTGGAAACCTGACCATTTGTACATAAATGTGTTGTCTTCTGGGCATCCAGGAACCTTCAGACACTTGGACTGTATACTGTATTGCCAGCTGAGAACAGCTTCTGTGCAATGTTAAATCCTGACCTGCATGTTGGAATGGGCTGGGAGGGCAGCAACTGACCCCACCCCAACCTGCAATAGAGGGAGTGCTGTTAACTTGAATGGACAGTCTTGTCTCAGTGCTCATGAGAGTTGTACTCAAAGGATCATAGAAGAGCGTGGGCTGGAAGGGACCTTAAAGCCACCCCCGTTCCATCCTCTGCCATGGACTGGCTGCCCCCCATCAGCTCAGGCTGCCCAGGGCCCATCCAACCTGGTCTTGGGCACCTCCAGGGATGAGGCACCCACAGCAATCTGGGCATCAGTGCCAAGGCCTCACCATATTCCCACAGTCAGGATTGCTTCCCAAGGCAGCACAGCCATGTGTGCAAATGATGTTTGGTGTGCTAAGAGGTCTCCTCTGCCACCTATCTGCCACCCTTCTGCAGAGGTTCTCCCTGTGTGCTCTCATGGCGCCGATCCACTCAGCAGCTGGGCAGTTCCCCACATGTGCCTTCCCAAGTGTAGGAATGTTCAATGAGCACAGTAAAGCAGCTGATCCCCAATTCCCCACAGCCTGTAACTTGCTGCAAACCACTGGCAGGGAAACATGCACCAGAGACATCTTCTTGTTGCTGGTAAGCATGGTCTCATCTGGTGCTGCTCTCCAGCTGGATCTTCAACATGTCAAACTAGTCAGAAACAGTTCTTTAAATGAGAGAAAAATGTTTCATGCCCGGAAATGAATGCAAACACTAAATCCATTTCCCTGGGCTCCTCTCTTCCCAATTCCTAACTGCTGAATTTATTCATGAAGCTCTGAACGCATCTTTGTCCACAGAGTGACTGCACTCTGCTGCTGAAGCAGAGCTGTTGTAAAATATTTTCACCTGCGTGTAGAAGTGTAAGGTACAGTATCCAAAATGGGCTTTGAATAAAAGGAAGGTTGGAAAATAGCTGCCAAATGACAACTCCCTCGAAGAAAATGATTTGTTTTCACAAAGTTACTTTCAACTTTTCCTCTCTTGTTACCTTGACACTGATCAGCCAGAGCTGCTCACCCCAAATATTTGTACCAAGAGGCCTGAGGGAGATGCTGGAAATGCTCGTATGTCATTCAGTGCATGCATCTGTGATTTGCTTGTGTTCCCATCGAGTGTAGCTTCACTTGCAGGTAGAATTAATCCCAGAATAGCACTGTGAGATCAGAGCTAGAAGCAAACCACCAGATGAGCCGTTAAAAGGAGGAAATTATCCTATATGTGCAAAGATTGGGAAAGAATCAAGAGTTTTTGTTGGAATCCAATTTGTAACAGATTAATAAAAACACAGAAGAACAACAAAAGTGATGGTTTAAAAAGTAAAAGAGAAGTAGCTAGTATTTACAATATTATGACAGCTTGTTCTTCACCAGCAGCTGAACCCATACAAATGACTTACTAGAGAGCCCTTTTGTGTCATACACTACAAAGGATGCTGCTTGGTCTTTATTTGTCTTCTAAAGAAACCTGCCTATTTGTGAGGAAGCTGTAATTGAAAATGGGCAATCAGCAGGTTGGACAAAAGGAGAACAAGTGGATTTCAGTACCATTACCACCACATCAAGGCTGACAAACTCTGTTCCTTCTTCAGATTACTTCGGGGCAATGACTAAGTGACTAGATGTCCTTCAGAAAGGAAAGCTTATTTAACTAGGATGAAAGCTTTTGTAAGAAAATACACATCTTTAAACTCTAAATATAGAGAACACAGATTTTGTGTGTCAGTCTGTAGTCATCTTCTGTGTGGGAACCTTGTTAAGTCCTAATTTCTGTACATTTCTGTAGAAAGCCTATGTTTCAGCTTATCTCTCAAGACAGCTGATCTCGCCTCTCTCCTCTGACAGCTTTTAACTATATGATATTCTTTAGATCTGTAATATCTCACCCTGTGTCTTCACTGGAGACTGAATATAGAATCCTTGAAGTCAAGAGCTTCTCTGCTGTGTTTCAAGTGTGTCCTGGGACGTTGCATATGACTTTCCTGCACATGCCACTATCCTCATAATAATGGGAGGATAATAGGAATTACACTGCATGTCTGAATAACTAGGTTATGTATCTGTTTTGTTTTTGGTTTTGGGTTTTATTTTATTTATTTATTTATTCTGTTACCTAGCGTCTCTCTGTCTGTCACATCTGCATTTTCTCTTTGTTGGTTATGGCAATTTCTCCATCTGTAGGCTTGACTTGTGCATTACTATTTCTTAGTAGAACTGCATCTTTCAGCACACTTACTCTATCATTGTCTGCACCTGTTTGTTTCCAATGTAAAATTTTAGACATCCTCCTACTCTTTTCGTGTCACCCTCTTTTCAAACCAGAATGCCACAAATGATCTGAAGGGTATTGGGGGGAGGGGGTGGGGAGGGGAGGGAGGGAAGGCTTTTTACTATTTAATAATTTCTTTTTAACTCTCTTTTTCTGTAAAGATATTTCGGGGCCTCAAATCCTAATTCTGCTCTTTGAATACAATGTTATCTTTTGCTTTTGGTAATCACTGTCATTCTCATCTTCTGTAACTGTCCCATATAGCCCAAGTACCTGGAGAAGGGCATCCATTTCCATAGGGAACATTCAGCTTCGTGGTCTTAGCAGAGCATTTGAGCAAGGAAATTAGGGGAGTGAGAAGCTGTAAGGATGACTGTTAATGACGTCTGAATTATTTTACATTAGTATACTGGATTTTCAAAGTGTATTTGGGACGAGCACTCTTACTAAGAGGACTTGCAATCTAAATAAATAAGACAAGCAGAAGGCAGGCATAATCTAACCAAAATATAAAGACTATATGTCATGTTAACTGCTTTTAAAAGAATCCCCAAACTATTTCCTTTCCTCATGACCAAGAAAGCATATTTCAAACAATATGCTGTGGTAATACTTCCCATATTTGCTTACTTGAAATCGTATGAAGGAGAGAGAAAGGAGAAGTAAGTTCTTTTTGCACTGCACGGGTGCCTGCTCCATCCTTCCCTCTTACTGTTTCCTTCTCTGAAGGACAAATGCAATGTGTGTGGGACATTGTCAGTGGGCAGCTCCACCCGAAAGCTGCTGTTTGCCCCACGCACAACAACTGGAGCAGCTAGAAGGCAGCATCTCAAACCCAAGTCCAACACTGAAACTTCAGGAGAGGCGTGAGTGGTGCAGCATGATGGTGGTTTTGCAGAGTAAGAACATTCCTAACGAGAGGAAGTAGACAGAATTTAGATTTCTTAACCAATGTAGGCAGGGAACCACACTGTCTCCACAGACAGGGACAGTTCCTTTGTTGTCTTATGAAGAAAGTGAATTGCCAAGCTGCAGTTTGGCTGGCCAGTATATTTAAATATACCAAAAGGCATTCATATCTCCGAGGATTCTCCAAAGTGTATTTGATCTATTACTTTGCATGTGCAATGAAATGATAAACACAACAGATACAATGCTGCATAACGAATGCAAAAGTCTTTTCGCTTAATTTCTGCCTTGATGAGACACTAATCTATCTTTCAAAACATTTTCAAAGGTGTCCTCACAGACCTATCAGAATTCATAAGGTATTTCATTGTACTCTAGATTGCTGAAAACAGAATAGTGCATTATCACATAGCACTACAGGTACTTGGAAGGTAAATACAGTGGGCAGCAGGTAGCGGGATAAATAGATCTCTTTCCTCCCAGAAGTAGTCTCTCAGAAGTCAGAGGAATAAGACAAGTGTACTTGATTTCATAGAGCAATAGTACATCTCATGGAAAAGTAAAGCACAGCCATGCACTGCTCCAACTAGCTGTAAATAACGCTCAATAAGGTAATGTCTGTAGAATGCTTTGAAGATGTAAAATTACTGTTTTTTTTCACGTGACACTCTTCAAGATGGTATTTGTTGCCCCAGAATCATCAGCAGATATTACTCCTGTGAAGCAGGGAAGAATAAATGGTGTTAGAATCAAGTTTCAAGGGTACAAAATAAAAAGGTGAATTGTAAAAGGCTGCCTAAATGTTGTGGCTAATTTTTCTGCACAATCCCAGTCCTCTTTGAACCCTGTGCACACGTCCAACAAGTGCTAAGTAGCTTGAAAAATTAAACTGAATGCCATGCTCAAAATGCATTTTGGTATGGTTGTGATAAAAACTGTTTGCAGCAACGAGTTGTTTCGAAAATGTTAGATGCTTCCTGGCTCTTGGATCATATTGCATCCAAACCTACCATTTATTCCCTGTTTGTATCTGACTAATTAGACCTCTGGTTTTGACTGACATCATCAAGGAGATACCAAGCATTACAAAAATATTGAAGTAGATTCTGCTGTTATCAAATTAGTGTTGTTTACCTAGGATGCTTCTTTGGCCAATGGCCAGTTCTGGTCAACACCTTTGAGTGAGTCCTCAAGCTTCATGACTCCTGAGTCTCTTCAGTGGGGACTTCCAGCTGATGGTCTGCTTACACAAGCAAACTCCAGAATTTTGCAGATCATCTTTGAATATAATGATGCTTAGGCTTTACTTTTTCAGTGGATGAAAGAAAGTTTCTATAAATATTGCTAGCTGACACTACCCAGAACAAACCTCATGTACTGTACATCAGCTCTCAACAGAAGCTGGAATTTGAATTTGAAAAGAATTTGTAAATTATGTTGACAATTTGCATTCCATAAAAGTACTTCAGCTGTATTTTTGTGGCTTTCTAGGGGTTCTAGAAGTAAAATTCCTTCTGTCACTGCAAAGCGTTTTGCTGAATGCTCAGATATATTTAAGTATTGAGTCCATCCAATCCAATCCAGTTTATTAACAGTACTGTGGCTTATTTCATCATTTTACCAGTAAAAATAATGACATGGGACAGAGGTTAGAGCCACAACAAGAGTGACTGAAAAGGGGGCACAAGGCATTATTCTCTTCTACTAAGTAGCTCTGTGGATTCTATTACAAGGATTTAGTATATAGGTGAGCTTTAGGTTCCTGCATGTGTCATTTGGAGGTGATTCAGAAGGCTAACTCTCTTCTTCTATAAAGCCAGAACAAAAATTTTCACTTTTCAGCTTTTTCCCCAAAACCTTTTGGAACCAGCACCTTAGTAACAAATGTCTTGCACATTTCTGATGGTGCTACCAAAAGTAGGATATGAAAGAATAATGCTTTTCTGGAGGCAGTTCCTTCTATTCTTGTGTTATGGCAATGCAAGTGAAAGGATTTTCTCCTGCTAATTACATAGAGATGTGCCCCCTGGGTCTAGCAGGTGGGAGAAACTGTGCTGCCCGTGGGAGTGTGCACCTGTGCCCCTCTTGTTGTTAGTGTAAAGCAAGTTGCATGAGTACAGCCATCAATAGCTGCTCTTGCAGGTGACAGGTAGAATCCTGGATTCTGGGTGAGCACAGGCTGCTCAATCCCTAGCGAGTTTCCTGCTCTGTCCTTTTCTGGAGTGATGAGATGTGCAGATCTGCTTCCTGCGGGATGGGGGGAAGGCAGGCCTGTGTTCAGGGATATGTGGGAAGTGCTTCCCAGCCTCCCACTGCCTAAACAACATTGATGTGAAAGCGTGATGCTCGGATATAGCTGTGGAAAGTCCCACTGATAAGGGTGCCTACTCCTGTCAGCATGCTTTTGAGTCTGCTCCGTCTTCAGAGGGGGCAATGAGAAGAATCATTACTACATCAGTTAGCTTTTGTTCATATCTTGAGCTGAAGCCAACTTCCCTCAGGCTTAATTCATCATTTAGTAGTGCTGGAAACACCAAAGAGAGAAAGGAAGAGAAAAAAAAGTAGCCGCTTTCTGTGCCTGAAGTGATGAGATCCTTGCGTGCTCTGTGTAAAAAGAGGTGCTATAGCCCTCCTCCAGTTTTGTTTTTGTGTTCTATTGCTGATAATAACAAGAAAAGAAGATAGTTTGAGTCTGAGATGATATTATGAGTTTGCTATTGGTTCTTGCTTTTTACTCTGCTCCTTTACATCATACTTTTCTCATTTATTTCCATACATGTTAGAAGTAGGAAATAAGCTCATCTGGGGATTTCTTCTTATGTTGTTGTTATTGTTGTTTTAATTTTAAATGAGAATTGTAAATGCAAGGTATTTCTGCAATCCTTTAAAAATGTCCCTAATTCTCATCAGTTTGTGACAAAATGTGGGACAAATATCATGTAAAGGCTGGCCCTGACTTACCCTGCCTCTTCTGTTCTTTGCTAATTGAGGGAAGAAAAAGGCAGTTTATTTAAACAAAAGATAAGATGCACGTGTAATGATAAGGAGGCATGAAAAAAACTAAAGCTGGTAATGTTCTTTGTTTTCATAGACAATCATTTGATTTAAAGTAATTTTAGCCAAATATTTTTATTCTTTTTCATCATTGTTTTTGTAAGCTGTAATTCAAGTGTTATGAAATCTAATTATACAAGAAAGATTTGTCTAAATTCAAAGCAAAATCCCAAACATAATAATAAAATTGCTATACATCCCCAGCTCAACTCCTGTGAATATTAGTTCTCTGTTCAAATGGTCTCAATGGGATTCAGTTTTGACCTAGAAGAAGGTGGCAAAATGTATCATCCTGTAGTGATAAAACAATATGAGTACAAATGGACTCAATCCAGTTCTGATGTAAGTTGTAAACAATTAAAAGTACATGAGCTACAATGCCCAGAGCTGATAGCTGAGGACATTACTGCACGCTTGGGGTAACTCTGGGAACCAGCAAAACAATTGTTTCACAATAGGACATAAAAGCAACAGAAAATATTTGTCTCTGCAGAGCAGCACGCAGCCTTGCAGGGCCGTGTCATGCAGAGGATTTTTCAACGAGCCAGCGTGAGTGTGAGTGATGCATAATGGCAGCGGTGAATGGATTTCTGAATAGATTAGTAGGTGACGTCATGAAAAAAGGACTATTTATCACCATAATTTAACACAAGATGCAACACAATGGCTTGATGGATGCATTTTATGGTTTTCAGCCAATCATAATAATGGATCTATTGACTAAAGTTTTAGATGCCCTTTATATACCCTTCATGGATAAAAAAAGAACAACAAAAACAGAGAATGAAGAGGCTGAGAATATGTCAGAAAATTCTTGCCAGCGATGTTTTCAAAATTCAGCTTTTCTCTGCAGCAACCTTTTGACCTACAACTTCCCCAATTATTTTTAAAATGCCTAAAAGGCTAATTATGCTCCACAAAACATTTCAACTGAAAATCGGAGTAATATTCATATTCACTCACCCAGGGACCAGTACGAAATTTATTTTTTCCCCTTATTGTCAGCTTTGGTGATGAGATCTTCGTCACGGTGGCACGACGTTGCTCGTTGTGATGGTGCCAGCTGGGTGTTGCGCTCTGTGCAGGGCTTTGGGTGAGGGGTTGTTTGGGCACTGAGCAGGGGACAAGGTGAGGGATCCTCTGCTGCTATGCATCCTACATTTGATTGAGAAGAGTAAAATGTAGACCCAAACCCTGATCTCTTCCTTCTCCTTAACCACTCTTTTTGCTTTCTTCTCCTAACTTGTCTTTCAGGGGACTTTTTTATTGTCCTGCTGCCAAGTACAAGGAGAGGCAGCGGTGGTCCCCTCTCACCCTGGTGGTCACAGCAGTACCCTGAGAGCTGGGAGATGAAAGATTTCATTCATTTTGGGTGACACAGGCTTAGCAAACTCCCACTGGGAGTGGAAAATCTCGCACCTGGATGATGTCTCCTCAGGGATGTTCTTTGATCCGAGAGTCAAGAAGGGAGCTAAGCAGAGGATTGTCCTCCTTGGACTAAAAGCTTTATTTTTCTGTGTTGGAAAGCCCCCTCTCAACATAGGTGTGATTGTATCCTTTTCAGGCAAAACACTGAAATGCAAGTTCAATATCTGAGATGTTCAATTGCTTCGATGTTCTGCTTAACGTGGATTGCGTGCCAAACCAAGACACGTTGGACAGTGCTTTCAAACAAAGACAGGAATAACTTTTGGGATTTTGTGTAAAGTAAGAACGTGTTTCTGGGCAACTCTGAATTAATTTGAAATTTAAAATATCTGCCCCTCATTGATGTATGCTGACAACACAAATATCCACCTGATCCTTCATCTCAAGATATTGTGCTTCCAAAAAAGAGATAATGAAAAAAGGAAGCAGGCTAACAGCTCTGTGACTGCCTCCAAGTTGGATGAATGCAAGAATGCTGCTGATGACTGTTGTTATTCTTGGCCCCTCTAACTCAAATGTGGTCATTTTAATTGAGCATCTTGATGGTAGCATGTTGTATCTTTTCTTCTTGGTTTGTTGTGGCTGAAATACCTAGAACTGTGTTTATCCTGAAGTCATGCTTTCTGCTTCCTTGTTTTTTGTGGTGCAGACTGACTTCACAGTGGCTGAGGTCAACCCAAAGAGCTTTTTGGCTCTTCTGGGGAGAATCCATGTCCGGGAGGACTGGGGAAGAACCAGGAAGTTCTCTTAGTCTTCACATTTGCAGCACTTGGGAAGTGGGCAGAGAAAAGAAATGCCCATGGGGAGCTATGTAGTTTTACACATGACAGAGCAGTACAAACCACTTCTTCGCCTGAACTTTAGAAATCTCTCCACTAAGCTGATGGAATATTGGAAGACTGAACTTCCTATTTAATTTCATATAAACTAGCCTAAAAAATGACTTCAAGCTGACTAGGATTTAATTTTCAGTGCTAACCTTCAATTAATTTGTAACTTTTTTGGCACCCAGTTTGCTGGAAATGGCTGTAATTATGTTGTTTTCTGAACGGTGCATTCATTCAGGCCGTACTCAGTAAGACTATTTATACAGCTGGGAAAAAATAATGGTATTTAGGGGGATGGGGGAATGTTAATGGGAAACTTATTGAAAAATTCTGAATTATCGGTTTTGAAAAAATATCTTATTAACTCTCATTTGGTATTTTAAACCAAATGTTTAGTTCTTAATGTTAAGAGAACTTGGGATAATTTTGTTGTCTTCTTTAACAAGAAATCCACGATCAGCTTCCCTATGGTTACTTTTTATGCATCTTTGAGACTAGCACAATTACATACTTGCTGCAGAACCCCATGTTGCTCTTCGGTGTGGGGTTTTATAATGATAGTGTTGCTTCTTAATTGATCTGCATAGCAGGGTCCGAGTTCTGCTAGAGGAGAATTATTCAGATATTTGAGAGGATGAGAACATACAGAGTGAGTACGTTACCTTTATTTTAGAAAAAAAAGCAATAAAATTATGCTGGAAGACTGTTGTTTTAATGCACAGTAATATGTGTGTTTGCCTGCACTGTAAAATACTGCATGTTTTCAAACTGAATGGATTCACTTTTTGGTTTTCCTTCACGTTTTCTGTAAGTTTAAAAGCAACTGAGGTTTTTCAGCATTCCTTTTTGTTTTTTAGGCATTAAAGGTGTTTCTATGCATGCGTATGCGTGTGTCTCCTCTCGTCTTTAAACCCAGAGGATGCTCCCTGCTGATATTTATAGTGTCTCCTTTGAGTGTTTTTCTAGCTGAAGGCACATTTTATGAAGACGGCAATTTGATTGTATTTCTAACCATATACTTGACATAGGTCTAAGGGCAGTAATATTTGTATATAGTCTTAACAACCACAGTTTAGAATCAGAAGCGATACAAAAAGCTTAGAACTGTCATTAGGTATTGAATTTTTAGCTATTTCTGCATTTCTAAGAAGGAGGGCTTTTTAATGGTTGGGTGCCAGTTTCCCTCTCAGGAAGACCCAGTTGCAATAATCCCAAATTCTCAGTGCAGCCTCTGGGCTCCTCTAGGCTCTCTTTTTGCAGGGCTAGCCACTGCAGGTTGTTGCTCCATCCCCCCATAGCTCAGGGGGAGTTCCCAAGGGGGCTTTTCAAGGTACAGGTTGCTTCTGGACAGGTGGAGAGGACTAGCATGTGATTGTCTCAGAGATGAAATGCTCTCTGCTAGTTTCCAAGGCCACAGTAATACGTACACATAGAATCATCATAGAATCACAGATGGCTCGAGTTGGAAGGGACCTCAAAGATCATCAAACTCCAACCCCCCTGCAGTAGGCAGGGCTGCTGACTTCTATATCTAATACTAGACCAAGCTGCTCAGGGCCCCATCATACCTGGCCTTCCACACCTATAGGGACAGAGCATCCACAGCCTCTCTGGACAGCCTGTGCCAGCACCTCACTACTCTCTTGGTAAAGGACTTCCCCTTGATATCCAACCTAAATCTTCCCTCTTTCAACCTAAAACCATTTCCTCTTGTTCTGCCAATACACACAGTGGGTTTCCATATGCAAAGCATGGTTACTCTAATGATGATCAGTAAAAACCATTTGCCGTAAGGCAAAAGATGGAGGCCAAGTCTGAACGGGTCTAAATGACACACATTTTCTGGGTAACCTCTCTATAAAACACTGATATTCACATACCTCTACACCTGAGCAAACAGCATGATGGGTGATAAACTATGCATTATTTCCAAGAAATATATTTTTATTTTTTTTTTTTTTTTTTTCCAACTAAAAGAAGGTTACAAATGAAATTACAAATGAATGTAAGCTATATTTGGAAACTCCTGATCCTGTAATACTTTGGAAATTGAAGTGACTCATGAAACCTTGGAGAATACTGCAAAGTTTCAGCAGCATTCTGGGCTGTTGTGGGGTTGCAGAACCACGTGCTCTGCTTCCCCTCAATGCATACCTGGGGCTTAGGAAAGTGTTGAGAGAAGGCAGGTTTTTGGTTGCCTGAAGTGTCCTCCTGCTAGTATAATTAAGCTTGAGTAAGAGGGAGAATTTAGTTAATTGCATGTTGCCCAGAGAAGCTGTGGGTGTCCCATCCCTGAAGGTTCTCAAGGCCAGGCTGGATGGGGTTCTGGCATCCTGATCTGAGTGGGAGGGCAACCAGTTCACAGCAGGAGTTGGGGCTGGGTTGCCTCTGAGGTCCATTTCAATCCAACCCATTTTGTGATTCTGTGTCTGTGGTACGGTCAGAATTTTGACAGAATCATCAGGTTGGTGTGGGACAGAGATGGTCTGACAGCCTCTAGTACCTACAGCAACTTGCCCATGACTACATCTGCATGGGTTTGGAAAATCCCAAAAGATTTTCCAACAGACTCTTTGGGCAGCCTGGTCCAACATCCAGCCTCCCTAGGGTGGCCAATCCCACCACCCTGCTGGCAGTGCTGTGCCCAATGCAGCCTGGGTGCTGCGGGCTTTACTTACAGTCTGCGTACCAGTGGTGGACAGGAATGAACGGGTGCACATTGGACTTGAAAGTTTACTATTTCATACTTAATTTTTGTGGCATCAGGCAATCCATCAGGAGTCATTAACATGTATGTGCATAAGCTGATCTCCTAAAGAGCATGTTTACTTCTTTTTAATTGCTTTCGACATTTTATTTTGACTTTTTCAGGTAGCTGCGTAAGTAGTGTAAAGGAACAAGAAAATCCTGCAGGGGCAGTGTAAACAAATTTCCCACTTTTTGTGAGATCCCTGCCTGTAGATTTATGGCACAAGTATTACTTCCATTGAAAACAAAGTTCACAGGCTAGAATCTTATTTTTTTTTTCCATATATTTTTGTGCCAAGCTGCAATTGGAACACACTGGGCTTACCTCCTACTGCTGATGTTCACACTGCGTCTTAAAATTATTGTTTGACTTATTCATGTCATTTGTCCTCAGAAAGGAATTTCATTGTTTCTAAAACTACAGTAGTCAGAGTGAAAAAGCCTGAGAGATTATATTGGTTTGACATACACCTTTTTATGTGGAGCACAGACTTACTTCTGAAAGAAACAGAAACATTTTAAGATGGCTCCCACTACATGAGTATGAAATCAGAGAGGTGTTAAATTTATTATGTTTTTCTGACTGAGGAAACTTGGTTTTGAGCAGAAACTGCACTACTTGAATAAATACTTGTCAAACAGGAGAGTCAGCGTGGAGCTAAAAATGCTTTGTGCACAGAGGATTGTACCAATTTCTGCTTCTCTTCTCTGTATTGCAGACTACCCATCACATCACACCGGCGGAAGGGTGAAGCTGTGGGCCACTGAGCACCGATTTCTCTCAGTACCACAATTATGGAGACACCTGTGCTTAATAACATTGTGCTGTGCTACCTTGCAAATTGCAGGACGGCGGCCCGGTGCAAGATGCACAGATGGCCGTCGCCTCCCCTGCAGGCAGCCCCCGCCTCCAGCTTAGCTCCACGCCTCTCCAGGAGGTGCTCCGAGCTCAGTGTTCCCCACATCCCCTCCTCCAGTGCCCTCTGAATTCTTTCAGGTACTTCTGACCCTCACAGTGTGTGTATCCGTGACCAAAAAATGACAAAAAACCTGCACTTCCTTTTTCTCTGCTTGGGTCTCAAAGTTTGACCCATTCCTTTGCAGTCTGTTTTCGCAGTCTCTGCCTGTTGTTTTGGGCATGCTACTCAAATTACATGTATTCCAGTTATTATTTCCATCATTTAGTATGAATTTTACAGGGATGTTGTTTTTAGCTTCCTTACCCTGCCACATGTGTTAACTATAGAGAAACTGTTCTTCTTGTGGAAGAAATTATATACCAAAACTACCCAGTAAAAAGCCTGTTTTATGGCGCTTATAAAATTAATGCCAAAAATGTATAGTAAAGCTTGTTTTTTTGACATTAATGGCTTGTTATTTAACGTGTTATGCTCTTGTAGTGCCTGGAAAATAGCACTTAGATGTTCAGGCATGGTCTTGAATTCGCACCCAAGGATTCAAAAGTTTAAGGGGGCGTTAAGTTAAGAGTGAGGGACAAAGTACACAGGTTAATAACCCATGAAATGAATGAGAAGTGAAATAGATACCTGTTTTGTAGCTGTTTTTTTTTTTAAAAAAAAAAATTATTATTATTATTTTTTTAAGAGCCACATCTGCTGTGTAGGATACTGTTCAGGTGATCCTGGAGCATAGCTGAGCAGTGGAGGCCAACCCTTCAATTTGCCCTCATGGTTCTTTGTTAAGTGAGTGTGTTCTTTGCACTTTTCTCTCTCACTGTGTGTGCAACAGGACAAGTTGTAGAATCATATCACAGAATCATAGAATGGCCTGGGTTGAAAAGGACCCAGTGCTCATCCAGTTTCAACCCCCCTGCCATGTGCAGGGTCACCAACTACCAGACCAGGCTGCCCAGAGCCATATCCAGCCTGGCCTTGAATGCCTCCAGGGATGGGGCATCCACAGCCTCCTTGGGCAACCTGTTTCAGTGCCTCACCACCCTCTGAGAGAAAAAAAAAAAAAAAAAAAAAAAAGTCACAGAGATGAAATTCTCAGAGATTAAATCCAGAGCCCTTCTAGACATTCATTAACAGGGATCATCAAATGAAAAATATTTCAGTAAGTAATTTAGTATTTTGGGAATCTAAGGAAAGATGACAATCCGAATGCATTTAAGAACATGTGCTCAGCATGGATTCCGTTGTGAAAGTTTCAGTGTGGGTATTTCTGCTGGTCAGCTGTGATGCAGGCTCTGTGGTGCTCCACAGGAGGCCTCTGAGTGACAGTGCAGTGATTTCTTACGTCTGCTATACCTAAGCAGTGAGCATTTTAGGGGGAGCATCTCAGATACAGAAAAGCTGTTTTGAAATGTGATATTACTTCTGTTTGTCATATTCCTTTAACTCCTCAGTCCAAGGGAACTGCTTGGTTGGCCTCAGACAAAGGTACAGAACTTATAATGAATGGATTAGAAAAATTTCTAGGAGGCCTTGGCATAATTTACAGACACATATATGGGGGTGTCTCACTCAAAACAGAGGAAAAGGGTTTTTGTGGAGGTCAGAAGCCCCATGTCTGACTGGGCTGGGTAATACAGTTTTCATTTTTATTTCTGTCGTTGTTCCAGAGTTAAACATTTCTTGTCTTAAACCTCAGACCGGGTAATTGCGAAATGAAATAAGCAAGAAACTTTTTGAAGCAGTTCATTTGTGTGAAGCTGGAACAACAGCCTGCTGAACGTGATTAGCAGACAAGCACAGTTGTCAAAGTAGCTTGATCAATGCAACTTAACATAGGAAACTCATCTCTGCATTGTATATCTGCATCACCTGCACACCTGCATACAGGCAGTGGATTTGTTGTGCAGGCAGATGTTGGTCATGTCACTGTCCCTGTCTCCCAGGCTGCACGGAGCAAGGTGACTCACCTCCACATTCATCAGCACGGGATTTTCTTGCACTTACCTAGCATCTGACCCATTGAGGCTGTATGGCATGCTTATAGACAGTGTTTCCAGTCACAGGAGCATGGGATAATGTGCTTTGTGCCTTTAATGCAGCCTTTTTTATAGCCTAGTGCTGAAGAGGGCTGTTACATGTTCTTGGGGTAGAAGGCAAAGCCATTTAATTGAAGCTGTGATGGCTATTGAGATGCCTTTGACTGCTGCTTGTGTTTAAAAGGGCCAAACAAGCTTTGGCTCACCTACGCCGCCTGATGGGACAGATGTCCTCTGCTGTGGGTGTCTCCTTCCATTCAGAAAACATTTTAACCCTTCTGTTTTGGGGGGATTTTTGAGGAGCTCCTTCGTTCAGAGAGAATTGAAGAAAATGGCTTTTCTCAGAAACGTTCTGGTTTTCTGAGGCACATCCACTTTAAACAAAAGAAAACATAAATACAGATGTGACTGTCATCACTTTAAAGTATTGTATAAGTGGTTAAATTTAATCACAAAGAGACAACCAGCTAATGGCTTTAGTGGAATTCATAAAATCCCATAAAATAGAAAAGTTAAATTTTGTCATATAATGTGAATCAGTTATAGCCACCAACGCAGCTTCCTTTTCCTCCTGAATAAATTCTAAACAGTCCTTAGAAAATGAATTACCAGTCTGCAAATCAGGATGGCATATTTTTCAGCTATAAAACTAAGAGTGCTTTCAGATCACTTAGCTAAAAAAAGGAAAATAATAAGGAAAAGAAAAAAAAGACAGCAACTTTGTTGTTACTGTGTTTCTGTCAATAGTATTGGATGCTTGGTTGTGGCTCCGTTTTAGCAGTTTGACCTTGTTTAGATCAACCTGAATCACATCGACAGACCTCCCTTACAATTTCCCCACCCATCACAGAAAGCGCATACCCTGCATGAGTGTATCCAGCTGGAGATGTGCCAATAGAAGTAATTACGTGATGAAACTATTTAACTTTGACTAAAATACTCTCACCAGGTTCTTTCAAACTGTGTGTCTTATATCTTGTTGAAGCAATTTTATATCATGCCTTTAAAGTACAGTAATGGCCACTTGCATTGACAGAATCCTCGTAAAAGAAGAAGACCGAGACCTTGCTCATGAAGTGCTATTGATTTTCTGAGTTCCTGCTAGAGTTGCCAAAGATACAACACTGTTGTTAGGGAGAGAAGATACTTTGGCCTTCAATATCACAGGAGGGTTCCTGTGTAAGCACAGGCGTCAATGGGTTTCAGTGATAAATAATGCATTTTGGTGATAACTGCCCATATAATTTTGTCAGTTTTCTATGACTCAGCATTTGCTCTTGCCAAGCGTTTCTTTTCCGTCACCACCGGCTGCTGAAGTTTGAGCTAATTGCAAGTGCTATTTATATTTGAAAGGGCCATTTGCATTATGGCAAAAAGCTAAACTTTCAGTTTATCTTAGGCAATGGTTGGTTGTAATCTGTGGGAAAACGGCAGGCACCCTCAGCGTGCTCACTGTGATGTTTCCCAAGGTAAGGCACTGTGATCGGAGCACATGCCCTGCTTTGGGCAGATATTGGTCATGCCTTTGGATCGCCGAGCTGACACTGAGAGGAAAACTGATCTCTGGTGGTTTATGGCACAGGGTAAGGTTCTCAACCCCAGTCCGTCCTGCCCAGCTCTGTTTACTGCCCGCTCCGTGGGACAAATTACACATGGAAAGTCTTTGGGCATCCTTGGCTTCTGTGCCGGTGAAGCTGTTTGCTTACCCAGCTGCCCTTGGTGACATGAACTGTGCCCACAAACCTTGTCTCTTTCGTGTCCTCGTATGTCCAGCCATATATCAGTACTACAGGATTGCTTCACCCCGAACAACCAAGGAAATACAGTTTGAACCTAATGCTGTACTTTCTAATGGTGTCCTCTAAATGTGTTAACTTGTAGGCATTACAATTAAATCTTAATGGTTTTGCTTTTGTGCATATCACATTATTGTAGCCAATAGATAATTATTATTTATCAGTAGGGGGAAAAAAGGGCTGGCTTGGAAAATTACAGCTATGGTAATTAGTTTTTGATGACATTAACCAATTAATATAATTTTATGTTTTCTATTTTGAGGTTGAGGCAAGGTTGTCTTTATTTTCATTCCTATTCCAATGTTTGAGTCAATGTCCTTCAGAAGGGGCTGATATTGAGTGCCCTGGAGGGTGCCTTCATCACCAGGCAACGGGGGAGACAGTGCTGCAAAGAAATCACACAGCACCATTTTCCTCCCTGAAGTCTGCCCCTGTTCAGAATGGCAGAAATCAGCTTTCAGCCCTCCTGCCCACTCCATTTCCACTCAGAGAGAGGGGAAAAACCCAAACCCCAAAAAGAGATTATAGAGGAGAGAAATATTGCTCACTTGCATCTCTGTCTGCACAGAAGTCTCTGTATTCAGGTGTCTGAATACAGCAGGGCTTGAGCAGTGGGGAAGAGGAAGAGCCCACCTCTCCCCATCTTATGGCCTGTGCAGTTTTACATTAGTGTCCACCATTTTGCTTACTCACAAAGAAAGATTAACATCCCGGCCAGCCAAGCAAGCAAAACTGGCTTACTAAGGCTGTGTTTTGGGGGCTTTGGTCATGTTCTTCCAGATTTGAAGAAAAAAGTTCTTACCAGTGTCACCAAGGGATGTGGTTTAGTGATACACTTGGAAGATCAGGCTTGATGATCTTGATCAGGAAGGATGAGTTTGATGGGTCTTTTCCGACCTAAATGGTTCTATGAGTCCATGTCCTAAAACTCATAGTTGTTCAGTATGTGTGCTTTGTGCCTTCCTGCTTCAGTTTACTCCTGTTTAGAGTGTACAAAAGAAATTCAGTTGTGTCTGTGCATTTGTGCATCCCCGGCAAATAAGTCCAATGCAGATGAATTTCCTTTGAGGCTGAATGTGAGAGAGGTAATGTAAGAAAATCAGTACGAAAAATTTTCCTGGCCAATGGCATGGGAGGTTGGAAGAAGATGATCTCTAAGGTTCCTTCCAACCTAAACCATTCTATGATCCTACAATTTTCTGAAATACCTCAGAAGACCCCGAGGGGCCTTTGTTTTTATGCATCAAACTGCAAGAGCATCATTTCTTGCACTTTTCAGCCCACAGAAGGCTTTTCTGCCACAGGTCTGATCTTCTTTTCTGGTGGGTCACACTCCTTTAAGAAGTTAGCAATACAAAGTAGTGGCTGCAGATTATTTGCAACATGAGGGTAGTCAGGCAAACCCTATCTGTCTTTCTTTCTTGTTAACTGCCATCTTAATTTTCCTTTCTCTTTTCCCAAAAGGCTTTTTTTTTTTTTTTTTTTTCTTTTTTAATCTTCCTTTCCATGTTTTAAACAGCATAATGCAGAAACTGATGTGACCTCTATTGGCGTTTGTATTTGCCTCTTGAGCACACACCTCATAAAGCAAAACTATACACAGATATACTTTTGACAGCAACTAATATTTTGGCCCACCTTACTGCCTTGAGGATGACTGGGAAGTTTTAAATTAATGGCAATGAGCTGCAAGAGAAAAGGAAATCAAAGAGCCACTTACTCCCTTAGAAAGACATCGTTTTCCCCTCACCTTTTGTTATTTTCTATCTGCTTTGGCCGAGAAAACATTTAAAAATGTTTATAAACACCAGGAATTTTCTTGTCCTTTTACACTGACATCACCAGGAGTGTCTAAGCTGGGGACCAGGGCAAGGGGGTGGAAGATGACCTTTCCGAAGAAAACCTTTGTTCTGTGTAAATCACCTCGTGCAACAGAAAAGCAAAAGACAGGATGTGTTTTTTGAAAAGGCTACATGCAGTGACACAGTGGAAGGATAAATTCTCTGTTTTGAGCATTTTGTGGCTCTACATATGCTAAAACCTGTAGTCTCAGTAATTAAACTTCCAGTCCCTTCCTGGGTCATATTGTGCTATATTATTCTTTTAACTTTATTGTGATTGATTTGTGTCAACTTTAACTATACTCACTGAGGGAGTCAATAAATAAAGATCAATGGGTTTTTATTTCTTCTGGTTCTTTATTAGAAAGAATGGATTGGTTAGATAATACAAACAGTAGCGATGACATGGCTTCCCTCTACATTTTCTGCTTTGAAACAGTCAAAATCTTTTTGAAAATCACATTAGAACAGCCGGAGTTTCTTGCATTCTGTCATATTCTGATGGTTCTCGAGGACTGATGCTTTAAACTCCCAAAACTTAAAGTAGCATGCAGTACAAATGTTCTTCCCCACAGAACTTAACAGCTGTTTGTATTGAGGACTTCTTGCTGGCTGTATGGATCTTGAGTGCCGTTCAATTAATACCCATATTTCAGTGCAGGGTACCTATTGATCCCATTATTGAACAGAAATCGCATGTCTGGGAGTACCCCAAAACATGGGCATGTTTCTGGTCCCCAGGCATCCCCCAGCTGTGGGACTGAGACAAAAAAATGCAGCAATCTCCTTCCTCTGAAACAGAGAGAATGGGCCCTGCCAGCTGGCCACCTGCAAAATGACAAATGGGTTTGGTTTGTGTATCATTCATACCATCCCCTTTCGTGTGCCGGGGAATCTGTGTGGTCTTTATGCTCTGCTTCTTCTATGTGCTCCCTCAGCAGGCTTGCATCAGAGGTATATCTATTAGGGACAAGCACCCAGGAAATAACTAAAGGGAGAATCTGGGGCCATGTGGACTTGCTGGCACAGCTTTGCTGTTGAGGTGCTGGTCCGGTGGCCGTGGGAGATGGATGCATCTCGGCAGGAAAGTGGCCTGAAGCTGAAATCCACTGCACGGTTCTGAGAGTACTCTTGCATTCCCACAGTGTGTGGATAGTGAAACACCAATGCAAAATACACTGGGAAGTAGGTCAGAGTGTCAGAGGAGTTGTTATCAGTAACCTGTTTCTCATAAAAACATAGCGAGGAAAAAACCATCTTGTTCCCAAGATTTATAGCAACTTGACTCCATGTGACAGGTGATTGAAAGCTTCCCTGCCATGCATATTACACTTTGGGTGGTGACCCCTCAGTGTATATCTCCATTTAAGTCCTTCAGTACTGAGCTGAATGGAAGCAGAGTGGCCAGGAGCTGTAAGCTCCTTTTTTTTATGAAAATCTTTCATCCGGACAGATAACACAAAGTGCATTCACAAGATTACTTGAGTGCCCTGTCCTTGAACGTGAATCCAAGAATTGAAAGGGATCAAAAATCAGCTCTCAACTAGGAGAAGTGGGTTACATCACAAGTCTGCATCTGGAATCTCCTGCCACACCAACTCCATCCACATCCCCAAGCTATGGCATGGAAGCAGCTCTCCGACACAGTTCCTCCACAGTATTTGACAAAGGGCTTATGATCTATGTTTATATCTGTTATAAATTCTTTTCAGGAATTATATGAAGGTCTCTTGCTTTCCTTTTCTAAGCTGTTTGGTTTTGCCATTGCTTTCCTTGCTTAGCTGCATGCCCAGAGCATAGTCACATGGTGCTCATCTCCTGGCTGTGCCTCATCCCACCTGGACCCCTACCTACACTGGGGGACAACCTCGTGCTTCAGAAACCCCTCCAATTTAATTCCATCTTTGTGTGGTTTTCCCACGAGACTGGCGCAAACCTGAACCGAGCAAATTAAGGGAATTCTTAATTGAGGCATAAAAATGCGAGACCCGAGTCTTAGAGCAACAAAAGTACTGCTTTTAAAGCCTTAATTTATTTTACTTCTATTATTGAAGCAAACCTGTAAAGACACAATATAGACTAATTCTGTGATTTTTATAGTCACAGTTTTATTAAAAGTTGTTATATTTTATTAGATAAGGGATCCATTTGAATGCTGTGGGCCTCATCTTGTAGCTTTCACTCAGGTAGCTCTCCATTTGAGAGCTTTCTGGCTTTTTTGGAGACCAGTACACAGTCCTCATGTCTACCGCTCTGATGTACTTGAAAAGAAAAAGTTGAGTCAAGCAGTCATGTGACCTGCAAATGAAGATTACAGCAATGTTTTGCATAATAGATTATATTAATTTCAATTTGAACAGTCCTCCCTAGGGAAGATTTGGCAGTGGAGTACTTCTGGCTAATTCTCTATATAATATATATATAAATTTTATTCCTATTTCGGCGTGTACGATTCTTTCCTTCCTGTTGTTCTTTGGCTTAATTGTGGCCAATAAGCTGGCCATCAGTTCCGCTTCATTACCCTGCAAGTTGAATCTGATGAGATATTTTTGGGATATCTACTTGGTATATTACAATGTTATTTTATTTTTTAAATACTTTTTACCTGCTGCTTGGAAAAGGTGGAATAAAGCTGTATGTATATTTTGCATGATTCCTAAGCAGGACACTTTTTTTTTTTTTCAGGCTATGTAAATGAGTAGAAACCCATAATGCCTCTTTAAAAATCTTTCCCATGTGAGAAGAAGACAAATACAAGCTAAGAAGGATGCAGATTCTGCACAAGAAATGAGCTGCAGCACTTTGTTTGTAGACTCCGTAAGTTTTGTGCAGTCTTTATCTCTCATCATTATTAGGTATGAGCACAGCTTTGGTGAGATGTCCCTTTTTGCCTCAGACTACTACCTCAGAAACTCCATTAAATGCCTTTCTACACAGTCCTGCTGCCTAGGACTGGTTGCTCCAACCCAGCCTGCCTTGACTGCAGTCAGGTTTGTTAGCCAGCTTCAGTAACTGCCAGTGACTAACAGTTATTTTGGCACCATTTCTGTCACCATTAATAAATTGGTTTGCCTATAATACACTGCCTAACAAAACAGCTGAACAACACGTCTCCAAAGTTTCCAAAGCATTTTTTACAAATACGGTTTTTTTACGTGGCTTAGTGGGAAATGTTGGTGGTAGGTGGACAGTTGGACTGCATGATCTTGGAGATCTCCAACCTTGGTCATTCTATGATTCTGTGATTCTGTGCTTTCTGAACTTCAAGTGTTTTGTTGCATTGTGGATGACAAAAGAAACCACTTTCCATTCTACTTTTTCTTATTATATTTTTTATTACACTTGGAGATTGGGAAGTAAAAGGCCGCCAAGTTTCACCTGTTTTATTCCTGTGGTTATTTTAATGTTTGTCTTTTTGTTTTCTATTTATAAACCTAGTGGACTATTATATATTTTTTTTTCCATCTTTTTTAAAGCAGGAGGGAATTGCTGCATTCATATTTTCCAGAATCAATGAAAAATTTCCTATGAGAAAAAAATGAGTTGTCCTGGGGGAAAAAATTCTTACTAAGCAAATTCTGCACCTCTCTTTCCTCTACTAGCTATGCTGCACTAAACTGCATGTTGTATGCTTTTCCAACTAATTTCTGCTATTTTTCATCCTGTAGGGAGACTTATATCTTACAGCATTCACCCAGAGTTTATAAGAATGCTGAGTTGTCATGCAGGAGTTTTACCTCACACCGGGGAGATATTAGTTGATAACACCTACCTTGTTCAGATTTATTGCTTTAGCATATTTCATGCTAAAAATATATTTTTTTACCATCTGCTAAGATTAGCACTCTAGTGGTAATAAATTTACTTACCCTGTTACTGTGGTGTAGTTTGGAACCATCTTACACTTTATTCAGCCTAATTGAAAATAGGATAAGATAAATGATGCACTTTGGATTTCTCTTTCAGATGTACCATTGTTCATTACTTCAACAAGGGATGAGCACATCTGATTGTAATTTCAATTGTTAAGTGAAACAAAAGTTTCCATGGTGAAAGTGTGGTACCAACAGCTGTAATTGTCTAAGGGTTACTTGTGAAAATCTCAATATTGTTTTGGTAATTAATGCAGAATTGTTCTTCATTTACACACTTGTTTATCCTCAGATCCTAATGGAAAAGGGGTGAAGCCAAAAATATGCTCAGGAATTTGTGCATTGTGTGGAATAGGAAATCTGAGTTTAAAATGGTTATGCTTAAAGAAATACCTGTGTCATAAAATTAGAAAATTTTCAACAGTGATTACAACCCAACCCACTAATTTCTGCTATAGTTCATTTTGGTTTTGTTTCTGGGCATCCATAGGATGCACACGGTGCTGATGTCTTTGAGAAATGGAAATACTTGGAAATACTTCAAGCAATGGCATCTTTTTTTTTTTTTTTTTTTTTTTTTCCCTCTTTAATGCTCTATTAAGTGTAAAACTAAAATAGAAAAATACTAAAGAAACATACTTGAGTTAAAGGGATGCTACCTCTCTGATACCAGGCAAACTGTGTGATGAGAAACAAAAGTAGTTATAAGCCATTCTCTCTGCCTGGTATTTATGCCAATTTCATCCGTGGTCCTCATCATTTCATTTTCATAAACTTATAAATACTTCTATTTGTGTTATGTGGGCAGACTGTGACTTCCTTTACAGTAGGTACTAATATCATAAATCTCTTCTCCATGCTGAACAGCCCCAGCACTCTCAGCCTGCTCTCATAGGAGAGGTGTTCCATCCCTGGGCTCATTTTTGTGGCCCTCCTCTGGATGCACTCCAATGGGTCTACATCTCTCCTGTACTGAGCACTGCACATCTGGGCACAGTGCTCCAGGTGCACAGAGCAAAGAGGCAGGATCCCCTTCCTGACCTGCTGGCTGAGCTGCTTTTGATGCAGCCCAGGATACAGTTGGCTCTCTGGGCTGTGAGGACACACTGCTGGCTCATGTCCAGCTCTCATCCACCAGTAGCACCAGGTCATTTTGGCAGGGCTGTGCTCCATGCTTACATCCCTCAGCTTGTACCGATATCAAGGGTTGCCGTGACCCAGTTGCAAAACCTTGCACTTGGCTTTGTTGAATCTCATGAGGTTCACCTGGGTTCTCTACTGGAGCCTGCCTATATCCCTCAAGATGGCAACCTGTCTGTAAATTATGTTCTCTGGTTCAGAATTTGCTATGAGCTTGGGACTAACAAGCATATTAGTGCACGAAACATTTACAATGGGAGATACTGCCTATGCAATGGAAGCAAGTGAACCCAGGAAAGAAATTAGGTCATAGAAAACTTTTTTTTTTTTTTTAATAGTGTGATTTTTGTCTTGACAATGTTTGGAGTTGATGTTATTGAGACATAGGGGTATACCCTATTTCACTATTTCACTTGCTGATGAAATTAATTCCACTGGCTCACCTGTATGAGCAAGGACATCCATTCTCAATTTGTAAGTTTCAAAACTGTAGAATACCTTCAAAGTGGTGTAGAAGAGGAAGAATCTGAATGTGGTTACTTGTAAAGCCTTTTCATCCTCCTGATAAAGTCTCAGCAAGCCTTTAAGGACTGTACAGCTCTGTTGTTTTTCCTCCCCTCTTCCATAATGAATGATGACCACTTCCTGACTGTGCTTCCCTTACCCAGGGAGCTCTCCTCTTGGCTTCCCTCAGCATTCTGCCCATGATAAGGCTGCTTTGCTTCAGCATTTCAGCCCGTGCTAGTATTTTTGCAGCTGAGTTTTAAACCCCGAAAAACAAGGCTTTGTAATGGGAGTGCTGCCACAGCCTTAACGAGAGGCTTGTGGATGGCTGTGCTCTAATATTGTACACTGCCACCATTACTATGTTGCTGTTATCTATTTCTAGTGTCTGTTACAGAAATTGGTATTGTATCTAAAACAATTGCTGTTATTAACAGGTTAAGCTGCTGGGATGTTAAAATAAAGGCTGCCCAGCTTTAGTGCATTTTGTTGTAATCATCTCCCAGATGCCTTGTCGGAAATCAATTCAAGTTCAAAACTGGCTAGAATTGGGAGGTCAAGGCTTCTGCAGACTAAATATTTTATCTTCTGCTCATGTCTGGAGCTTTTAAAGATGTGTATTGGGGGCTCTTTTCTCGTATCCCATCTGGACAAAGATGATTGGCTTTGCCATTTTGCCCAGGTTAGGACAAGGTTAAAATCAATTATAATCAATTATTAAGAGTCTTCTGTGGCTGCAAAGCTTAAAAGGGGATTTTAAAAGTTGCTCAGTTCTGAAACAGGGATGTCTTAGTTGCTTGTGTAGATGTCATTATTCTGGAACATCAGATGTAAATCTTCTCTGCAGTAGCAATAAATGAATTCCTTCATCTTCTTGTCCTGTGTGTTTTGGAACAAACAGCAACACCTGAAAAAGATGCTGGAGGCGTAGGGAGGACAGTTTCATTGTGCAGAAAAATCCAGCTGTCACTGCCATGTTGCTAAGTGAAAAGGAGCCATTTATAATTTGGTGAGAACATTTATTTTATTTTATTTTATTTTTTCTGTTTGCTCTCCCTTCTCCCCCTCCCCCAAACAGAAATATATTCAGCTTACTCAGGTCTTCAGAACTCTGATACTAACCAACTGGTATGTTTGTGGGACTCCATAATTTTATCTTAAAATAGAGTTGTATTTCTGTAATCTAATTCACTCTGTTTGCCTGATGTGATTGAATTTACAAGGTTGGCCCTATCCCTAGGAACAGGGATCAGGCATTTTATTGGATTATTTGAAATAATTTTTGATGTAATGTGCCATTTTTCCCAACAAACCACACACACTCAGTGTTATCCTCATGGCTTCTCACTGAAAAAGTGAACATGATTCTGTCCCTCATATCATTGCTTTGGAGTTCTTGAACATCATATTTATAGTTCCAATTTACATTTAAGAAAATTCAGAATTGGGGCATGAACTCTGGAGAAAGAGAAGGTCTTGCAAATTCAGGGAGGAAGGATGCTCTGCTCTGAGTAAGAACTGTGCATGGAAAACATGGTTTAATTCTCAATTAATTCTTCTTATGAAGGCTGCCAGAGTGATGCTGGTCAGCTAGGTAGCCTCAGTTACTTATTTTCAATATTGGGATAATTTTGGTCTTTTTCATTTCAGGGAATGAAGTGGATGATTGTTCACATTGCACAGTAGAATACAGTGCTATGCAGGATCTAAAACTGATTCTCAGTTCTTCTGACATGGGAGCCACAAAGATAGATGTATTATGTCATGACTGGATTTAGCCTTGCTTGTCATGTCCAAGTCCATAGAGAGAGTGAACATCAGAGCTGAGCGTGAAAATTGAGAGGCTTTGGTTCTGCACTGGTTACTAGACCAGCAGAATTGACTGGGATTTGTAAGGCAGACTGGGATCTTCAAAACATGAATCTTTAAAACATTCTTTAGTTTCAGACTTTTTCACTGTTACTTTGCTTTTCCTTATTCTCTGTATTTCATGCCTGGAAACAAGCGATGGTTTATAGGTAGGCCTGTTGAAAAATGTCAGGAGAGGATGCTCTGGCACAGCTGATCATGTTGTGACGTCTCAGAAGGTTCCTGGTCCTCAAAGAGTTTCTAGATTGCTGTCAGAAGTAAGGCTGACCTGGTTCTCTCTGTGCATTCTGGAAAATGTCACATATTTCTGTTGTTAATGGTGGATGTATTCCTGACTTGGGAATATTTTAAGAGGAATCAGAATCTGGCATAAGGATAAGTCTTGACTAAGAAACTAGATTAGTCACTTGTTGACAAGAAATAAAATACTTCAGATTCTGGAAATCTTCTTGAGATTCCAAATAGCTGTAGGACTGTAACAGTACTGAAATATTCCACAATCTCCAAGTGTTTTAATGCACAGAGGAATTTAAGCTCATTTTCTTTAAATGGTCGTTCTCACGGTGATACTGTAGTTGCACTCATTTTCCCAAGGACTTTGTAGTGAATGTGAGATTTTAAAAACATGTGTAGAGACATAGTTCTGAAAAATAGATATCTAATGGAAACCAAGATAAGCAGAATAAATTAGCATTGATTTTATTTCTCTCTCCTGCATCTCCATGTGAAATCACTGAGTATTTTCACAGGTTTTAAAGAAAAATTTAGTTTTCTGTGTATGACATTCACAATATTCCATCAACCAGAAAAATCTTGTCACCCATTGTCAAACATTTGTATGTTATGAAAATAGGGTAGCTGTTCCATGAAGCATCATAAAATGCCATATACTTTAAATATTTCTACACACACCTATGGCCACAAAATAAGTGCCTTTAATGGAAATGTGCTGGAAGATGTTAGTGTCCATGAACGTAGTGATACTGGACCAGCAGCTCTCTCTTTTTTCTGCCCATTTTGTCTATAAAATGCTGAAGCCAAGAGGTAGAGTCAAAGCACAGCTGATGTGGGGAGCAGCTTCAATCTGCCATCAGGAAGATGAGGAAAGGATGGTTTCAGTGTCCAAAAGACCAAATAGAGAGGGTAAGGGGAACTTTGTATTTTACTATACTGCCTTTGTCCCCTTGAAGGTGGTTCCCAGACTGCTTACATCTCCTCTCTTGACACACTGCCTTGGTGTGATGAGACACTGTCCAGTACAGGGATGTACCCAAATGGAAAGACCTCCATGTGAGCTGTTGCTCCAAACATGCTGCTCCTTCTTTTCTATAAAGGATGCAGAAAATCTGTTAATAAGGCATTCCTGAACAATGCAGATACTGAGCTCCTCAGTTTCTTGGGACAGCTTGTATTTTTGTTTTTGAATGAGAATGTGAAAGACTTGGAATTCAAGGTTTATCTTAATACATTTACATTGTGATTTATGAGACTGAAAAACACATTATAACAGGAGTTTACCTGGTAATGATATTTACAAAAGCCGGTTATTAATAGGTTATAAAATGAGTCAAGCTCCCTTTTTATCCCAGTAATTTATTTCACGTGCAGGATAATATCCCTTCTCAATTTCATTTTCATTTGATAAAACAAGAAGTATAAAATATAATTTGCAATAAGCCCATGCCTGGCTGCGCAACAAACGTGTGCTAAAATGCATCAATAGGCCTTCCTTGTCAGGGAGCACCTCCTGACTGGCCTCACTTTGGCCATAGCCTTCTGGGCTGCTGGTACCTGGGGAAGGAGAGTGCTACAAGTGCAATGTTTGTGCTGGAGACAAGAACCCCATTTCCTTTTCTGCAAAGGGTGTGTGGAACGTCTCCTTGATCGAGCATGCTGGGCACTGTGTACCTGAGCAGGCAAGGGTAGAAGAAAAGTTCCTTTTTACCCTTTGCAATCAAAATACAGAGGTAAATATGGAGAGCACAGGTGGTCCTAATTTCAGTGCACTTTCATGTCAGTTATCTGATAGATCTGGCATCAGGCCAGAGTTTCCCCAGTAACTACAAAGGTCTTACGCTTTCCAAACCGGTGGCCTTCCTGAGTCCGTTGCTTATGCCACCTGAAACTCTTGAAGGCTTCAGCCTGTTCTGCTTAAACAAAGCATTATTCATTTCAACTTTGCTCATGGACACCAGTGTTCACATTGTTGGACTTAGGTTTTCAAGTGTGCAGAAAATGTTGATTGAAAGCTTTGGCCCTGCACTTCCTCAGAAAAGGAAGGATGATACCAAGGCAGGGGCTAAGGAAAAGAGCTGTGTTCCTTATCATAGCATCCAAAACCACCATGATTAGGAAACACAAGCATGTTCTGGTCTCATTTCTATTTTTTTTTTACTTTTTTTTTTTACCTCTGCATGCCACTGATCACACCCATTTCCATTATTAAGTGCAACGCTGCACGCACCCTTTGAGCAGGACCATGAGAGCACACCAGGGATGCAGGAAGTCATGAACCTCCGAGCAGCCTGGTAGCCCACACAGGGAAACTGCTGCAGCTCTCTTTGTGCTGTGACTTGCCATGAAACCATGCAACTCCCAGCACTGTGTGGTACTTCAGCCTTTTTTTGATTCATGCAGAAGAACTATGGGTGGGACCTTCCCCTCCACTTGGTGCTCAACCAGAGAGTTTAGCAGGCTGGTTTTTGCACTGGGAAACAATACAAGTACAAAGTGGGAGATGTTGTTGCTTAGCTGCTTGGCTGGAAACATTAAGAGAAACTTAGCAGTTTGCCTGATGTGAAAATGCAATGTTTTTCTTAATTTTATTTCTAATAATCTCTTTGACGTTTAAACCTAAAATCCTTTCTTACCACCCCTCTCATTTGTGCATAGTGGTTTGTTACTGCAGAATTACTCATTCAGGCTGGCCTATTAGTCTTGAATATTTAGTACAGAGGAAAAGGAGCTAAATCTTTTTTCTTTGGGAAGACATTCAAACTTCACAGAGATTTCCACAGATTTTGTGAATGCATATGAGATTATGAGGATACATTATCATCCCAGTTGCTTGGATTTTGAGCGTGTGAACTTTAACACAGTACTTCATGAACAATATTATCCATTTTCTGTAAAAGGGTTTTTAATGAGTGTTGGGAGTTAGTAATACTGACTCATGCTTTTGCAGTACAGCTCTTTCAAAACCTAATGTTAGATTACTAATTTGAATTTACATAGCATTTCACACCAGCAAATTTTAAAGTGTGACATTAAAAGATCCCAGAACATGCAAGGTACATGGAGAATTATGTTACAGAGTGCTGTATGACATGCTGAAGTAAGTGGTGACCCACATCTGTTGGTATTGCAGGGGTTGCAATAGAGAGCAGTATGCACATCTCATTCTGCTCTTCTATCTCTGTCTCTTGTAGGTAGAAGCTGGAAGGAGCTCTTTCAAACAGATTTTTGCACAGGGGCCTGAAAGTTTATTTGCCCCACCTCAAGTCCCAGGGAAGCTCCGTAAGAAGGGTGATGTGTGCTCTTTTGTATCACAAGGAAGCTCTGAGCCAACATCGCTGTGTGGGGAGGACAAGGCTTCACCTGCATTTTCTCTCTCTTCTGCAGTAGTTTGGGAAAGGGTGCAGGGATTTCCTGGTGACTTTCAGGAAAAGAACAACAGTGTTAGGAAAGGTGACAGTGTTTGCATGTGGATTGCTCACAACCTATTCGAGGTGTGGACCACAAAGTCTAGTTGGGTCCCCATCACAATCCCAGCTTTTTCTGTCCGTGATTCTTGTTTTGCTTGCTTCCCCTGTAAGTACTTCTGTGTCATGTAAGTGGTTAAATTTGGGGAGAGATGAATGGTTTTGTTTTGAAGGTATTTTGGTATTGCAAATGGAGATGGTTTTGTGTTAGGTGTTCAAAAATGAACAGGCACCAAATTACTGTTATGTCAGAGTAAGTTAGGTACTTTTGAAAATCAGAGTAGGCCCCAGAATGGAATATTTCCCTGAGACCCAGCCTGGTGCTTCTCATTGTTTGGGTATTTCTCAACACACAGAGCCAATCAGGAGAGAAAAATAGCACCAGGACTGAGAGTGTTTCTGCTGTCTGAATCTGGCTGATTCAGATCCTGCATGTAAATCTGCTCCCAGGTGACTTCTCCAGGTTCAGTCGCACTTTGATCTTTAACTGTCATCTTCTTCGTGATGTAGCTATTTCAATTTCATTAATTAGACCAATAGTAATTTTTCCTCCTGCAGGAAAGTAAATGAGCAAAAATAAACCATCCGACCTTCCGCTGGATTCACTCCTGCTGTTTAAAATACTCACAGAATCACCCAGGGTGGAAAGTAATTGCATTACATTAAACCAATATCCATGGTCTTACAACAAGTTTCTCTGTGTCCATGTATAATTTTTTTAATATAGGTGCAGTAAAAGTCCTTTCTCTTTATTGAAAGCTTTCTTCCAACTATGTTACATCCATGTGGACACCTCCTTTATTGTATTTGTTGTACTAATCACCTTATATGTAACTGGTTCTTTATCTGGTGCCCTGAAATGAACCAATTTTTTGGTTTCTGGAGTGACCACATAGAATAATTTTGTAACGTTTAGTCAGTCATTCCTTAGGTTACACATTCAGAGGAATGGAGGTTCCAAGCACAAAAAAATGATTTCGCTTGAATTACAGTCGTGTTCTGGTTGAAATTGTAGACTGTATTTTCAAATTCATCAATATGCGGATTCTGAAATTTACTCTGATTTAGTCATGAAATTATAAGCTGCATCTTTCTTTTGTTTTCATATATCCCGAATACAAAGCCTCGCATTAATGCTTGAAGGTAAAGTGCCAGGCAGAAGGTAGGAAGAAACGGGGACTTGGGATAATGATCTGCTGAGCAACAGGGGAAGAGAAAGAGCAGCAGCATGGGACAGCTAACTGACCTAGGCAGCAGAGCTGAGCCTGGTGCTTCGTGTACCTCAGGTGCACAGAAAGGTGTACCCATAATGAAGCAAAGATAAATGGAACAACTGGCAGCTGTGTGAGCAATGGAGATATCTGGCAAAGAATTTGTGAAAACATAGCTAGGATTTCTTTAAAATCCTAGCCCACTCATCTGAATGTGCCAGGGATTTGGTTGTAGTGTAATTAACAATTTGAAGAGCTCAGAGTTCTTGTCCAACTTTTGTTGAGGTGTGTGGCCCAGGCAACTCATCTGGCTGTTGCTGCAATGCCTGTTGGGCCATTTGCTTTTTCACAGCCTGGGGATTGATAAGGTCACTGCTGACTTTAAGTTGAGAATGTTGCTACCCGTGAGAGTCTGGTGGCATGTCTAGGGGAAGTGGGCTGAGTGCCGAGCTGGGAACATCTACTCAATCATGTGCTCTGCCATAATTTTCATCGCTACACAGGTTGAGTAGTTTGTGAAGTGTGGCATATTGCAGCCTTCTTCCACCATCTGCGGTGCTTGCTGCCTGAGAAGCAGATCTTTCACTCTGACCTAAATACTCTAACAATGCCTTCAGTCAGTTCCTCCTGAGGACCCAGAAGTCAGTCCCTGCAACTGGAGTCTCTGCCCATCAAAGACAAGTACTTTTTTCATCTCTTTTCTTCACAATTCTCATCTTCATGTGCAAGTCATTGAGTCCTCCTCTAACTGAGCTTCCTTTGATCCAACGACAGCGTGACAATGGTGATGCGGGCAAATTGGACTACAGCATTATGCTTCTCTGATGCATTATATTTCCTCTGTAATAGATTTACTAGAAGAAAATAGAAAAATATGATTTAAAATTGAACAGTATGATAGTTTAATATATATATTTTTTGTAACTATTCTTTACATAAGAAATCGGAGAATCTAAGGAAACTGCATCTTTTTTTTTCCCAGAAAATATAGTGTTGATATACCTACTGAATATGGATTTTTTATGCTTACGTGTGCATAAGTCTTCTTTTTTAATAATAGTTATCAGAATTTGGTTTTCTGACAAGTTTCCATAAATATCTCTTCAACTATTTCTTCTTATTTCTCTCTCTCCCTCTCTTTTTTCTACTAGAATGTTCTTAGTGACATTTCTCCTTCTCAGAAGGAGCTGGAAATGTCCAAACAGTTATCCAAACCATTTTCAAGACTAGACCTGTTTTGTTGCTGACGGGATCTTATCTTCATAGTACAAAGCCAGTAACAGCAGCCACATGCTTCAGTGTCAGTCTCTGTTCTGACCCATGGAAACTTCCTTGAAGGTGACAATTTAGCTGCTGCTGATCTTCTGTGCTACCCTCATGGCCACCTTGCAGCAGTAGGTTTGATGCACCTCCAGCCAGGAGGAACCTTCCTCAATGTGACCTTTAGCTGCCTGGCTGTGCTCTCCCAGACTGTACTGATCATATTTACATTGATTGCTACGTTGTGCTGAAAAACGAACGATCAAAGCCCGTTGTGTAATTGGATTTCCTCTGCCAATGACAGTGCCTCGCTCCGACTTCTAGATCTGGCATTGCTGCTGGTGCTCCCACTGCTCCTCAGAAAGCTGCTCTGTCTGAACCCACTGCACTGCGCAGCTCAGCTATACTGGGACATAAGTTTAGTGCCTCTGTTACAGGAAAGCCCCCTTGCAGAAGAGGTCACTGTTGGTCCGTCTGCTTTCTTCTCTAAGGAAAGAATGAGATATTGTCCCCTGCTGAATGTGAGGAAGATGATGATGCCCCTGTCCTTTCGTATCAGGGTTTATAAACATGAGGCAGGCATCCTAGAAAAAGCATGCATCTTGTTTGTCCTAATATTTTAACTGTCAGAAGGCACCTGTAGAAATCTAGGACCTTTTTTGATATTCTAATTCCTGCTCTGCATGCAATGGAAGCGAGTGGCATTCGAGCTGCTAACCTCTGTTCCCAGACACATATTTCACTTGCTGATGCTACATGTGAAGTAAGCATTGGGCACGTGGACTAAAACACAAGCTACACTTGTCACTGGGAAAGCTGAACAGTATGATAATTTATTAGGGCGCAACTTGCATCCAGCAGCTCTGCTGTTTGAATCTGACCCTGATTCCTTTATTTGGCTGCTAAAAAAAAAAGGCTAACCCCCCCCACGTAACGTACAGGCAATCTTTCTACAAAACCTCCTTACTCAAGATGGGGTTTAGTTCTGGATGTAGTAGAGCAATGCGGCCCCAGGGAGCATGGGACGTGCTCCAGAGCCAGCATTTGTTGGGGGCACTTACCTGTAGTTCTGTGCCACCCATCCTGCTGGCAGTGGGAAGCCGAGGTCTCTCCCATCTCACTTTCCCCATGTTCTTTTAACAGAAGGTTTCCAGAAGCTGCCAGAATGAGGTGCTGTTATTAAAGGTTTCCAGGTGAAGTGATCTATCTTGATTTTCACCCTATCCGCTGGGGTGAACAAATCAAATCTTTTGTCTCATTTAGGGGGGTAAAAAAAGTCTCATTTACTAAATTACACAACAGTAGGCCAAGAAATTATCCTTCTCTTTCTTCTGTGCCTGGTATTCTGCCCTGGGCTGTCTCAGTACGACACAGCAACTAGTAAAGATTTCAGCTCTGCACTGCTGCATTGCTTTCCTGCCCGATGAAAACAAATTACCTGCAAAACCCTGAGCACTACTGGGATTTTCATATGTTTATATTTTCTGTGTGAAGCATGCAGCAGCACTTTAGCCACAGAAATTTGAAGAAAATATGGTTTCCTTTCAAAAGTAGTAGTAGTAATAATAATAATAATAATAATAATAATAATAACTTCTCAAAGCCAATAAGAAGTAACTGTGGAAAAGTTTTGAAGCTACTGCACACCACTGGTTTGTATCTGCTGTGGACAGCGATCAAAGTCAGTAGAAATCCTGGTGGGGCATGAAGGTCATCCCCTACAACCAGCTGATAAAAGCAGAGTGCTATGAGTGCTTCTTTCAGCATCAAATTGTTGAAATCCTTGCAAACTTTTCCTCACCAGCACAACTAGATTTTGGAGTGTTTTACATGATGCATGAGACGTAATATGTGCAGAGGGAAGCACCCCCATTTCCAAAGAAGAATGACAGAAGGACTGACAGAGCAGCAGCCCCCTGGTTGGTCGTAGTGCCATGCAATGGCAGCACACTCTCTGTGCCATTCATCATGGACATAATACCATTTTCTCTTACTGCAGATTTTTAAGTATTTTTATTTTCTTTGTTACTGTTGCGTTCATTAAACAGGGCTTGTGAGCTCCCAGTTACAGGACCATTATTGATAATTTCATTATAACTGTAACTCCAATGCTCTAAAGCCTTCTGGGGAAAACCCTCACAGTCCATAGTCCAGCCACCATTCTACAATGCAACTGGTGCTTGCAGCTGCCCAGGACTCATCCCCCTGACTTTGAAGGGTCTCAAGCTTCCAGGTTGGGTGAAATGGATATCATCTGTGTATTGCACCACCCCAGATAGTTCCTGGAGAACTACAGAGCTGCCAGCTGTGGTCTGATTGTGGGCAGTCAGGAAAGGTATTCCATGTACAGGTGTAGTGAGTTTTTCTCTGCAATTTACCGCAACCTAACCATACTACCCTACCTTCTGCTAAATCATGTCCCTGGGCACCACATCCAAATGGTTTTTAAACATATCCAGGGATGGCTGTGTTTAAAACCACCTCCCTTGGGAGCCTATTCCAGTGCTTCACTGCTCTACTGCTCGTCGCAATTGTGTTTTTGAGTTGACTCCCCAAAAAACCAACCAACCCCTCGTGAGGCTCTTCTCCTTCATGCCACGCCAATTACCAAAGGATGCTGTGCAGAAGTGATGCCATGTGTTATAGGGCTCCTGTAGGGCTGGGGAGGGAAACCCTGTGTTCCTGCTTTAATGATGACAGCTGACTGCATCTGCTGTGGTGTGACTGTTGAGGAAAAAGGGGACAAACTGATTCAGAGATCCCAACCCTGAGTCTCTGAGCTGCAGAGTGCAGGCAGAGTGCTGCTGGCAGCCTGCTCCCTGAGGTGAGATGTGCAAGGCATGGTGCAGGTGAACACAGATACTGTTGGGTTTCATAGTGAGGTATGCTGGGAGCAGGATATCTCTTAGCAAAACTAATTGTGTGCGTTTCGTTTGGAAGGAGGTAGTCTAAGAGGGACTCTTCGTTAGTTTTAAAATATAAAAACTTAGGAGATGATCATTTTACTCTGTATCCAATCGAGAATCAATTCCTCAGCAAGGTTGATTTTAATTTTATTTTTCCTTGTCAGCTGGGATATAAACATTCTAAGCATGGCAACAGGCTGCTGGGAGCAATTGCTTAACCTTGCAATTAGAGGAGTTACATAGCAACTTGGAAAAACTCCTGCTTAAGGGCAACACAAATGTACTTGAGGCTGTCTGAGAGCCCAGGCATGGGCTCTCCAACCTCTTACCATCCTTTCCAGATTTGTTTCTTGGGCTTGTTGCAGAAGCCTTCTTCTGGAGCTGAGGAAAACAGAAGTCAAAAAGGGACTTGTTTTCAGCACAAATTACCTGCTCACAAAATTTTTTAAAAGCTGTCTTTAATGAAAGAACATACAAGGCTTGCATTCTAAGAGAACAGCAATGGATTTGTTTGGGCTAAAAATCACTAGGCTTCCTGGGTCCACTGAAGGCAAGAGGAGGGTGGGTTTTGGGAGCAGGAGGGACTGTTACCAATATTGCTCAGTAGTCAACACGTGTTATTGAACTGTTTCTCTCCACTTTCATCTGCAAACTGGTGAGGGATTTTGGTTTATTTGGTTGTTTGTGTTTGTGCTTTGTTTGTAGTTGACTCTTTAAAATACGTATGGAAGAGTCAGAGACATTTATACCTTAAAATTGTTGGGAATTCTCTACCTTTTCTCTCCTGTTTGAGAAGTATTTGGCAAGTTGCTCTTGTCCAGATGATGTAAGTCTGGAATTCTCCCTTCACACTGAATGGGAATACTACTTGCAGACCTTACGAATCCAGAGGTTTGGCTTTAACTTATCTCACACATTCCCATCCTGTTAATAAAGTGCAATGCTACAAAGCTGTGTTGCTCAGATTAGCTACCATATGTTGAAAAAGGCTAATAGGAATGAGGAAAACCAGGACTGTGCTTGTTTTAAAGGAATTTTTAAATAACCTTGACATTAGGTTGAATTTACAGCTCATCATCACCATAGAATCATAGAATCATTTGAGTTGGAAGGATCTTTAAATTCATTGCATCCCTATCTATGCTCAGGAATGGTAAAGTGGTAGAAATACTATACTCACTTGCCATACATGCATGAGATGTTCTCTGAAGTGCAAACATTCCGATGTAGTTAATATAGGAAACTTATTTTTTTTCAGGTATTCTTTTTTCCCCACAATCAGAAAGCAAAACAAACAACCCAACACTTTGTGTCCATAACATTAGCTCCTGAAGCTCTATCCCAGTTTTCAAAATGTTTGCAAACAAGAGGTCTAAAACAGCAGGATAGTAGGTCTTTTGCATTTGAATGCAAAAGAGATGAGTAGGGCTCAGTTTACTTCTGAAAATCACTTTGTGGAAGTTTTGGTATGGTTTGTTATTTTTGCATGTAAAAATAAAGATTAAGCTTCTGGCAGTACAAAGGGTAAACTTTTATATCATACATCTATCACTGTGCAAATGGTAATTAATAAAGAGATGATAATGAATAAAGGTTAGATCTTGGAATGGGGAAATTTTTGGTCCTTCCAGGAATCTTGTGTAATAAATGCATTAGAAGCTTTTTGTGAAGAGAAAAAAAAAAAAAAAAAAAAAAAAAAAAAAAGAGGATAGGGAGAATTAAGCAAATTACACCAGAAGGAACTTTTGTATTTCAGTATTTCCTTGCTTTCAAACTGAGACATAATTATTCTTTCCCTTTTAAAGATAAGAAATTTTGTTGTATGAAAAAGTTTCTCGTTTGTTTTATATTTTTTGCTTTTATTTTTCCTTCAATACTTTTGTTATAGAAAGAGTAAATGAACAAATAATATTCCTCCCATATATGGAGCCTGGGGAAGGACAAAATTGAATCAGCTCGCAGCAAGATATTCATGCTAGGTGGATGCAAAATCTTCAGTGCTAGATATATGGAAGTACTCAAACTTCTCGCTTGTGAAATGTGTTTCCATCACTTGAGAGATGTGTATTGTTATTTTCTTTGAAGTATCAAGAATAATATAATAACTCTACTTAATTTTAACTTGAGATGGGAAAATCAGACTTCAAGCTTTGTTTTCTGGTTTTATTTGAATTGGACTCTATGACTGAGAACTTGCTCTAAATGCCCTATGTTGACTTTTTAATTGTGGGGCATGCAAATCTTTTGACTTAGAAATAGAAAAGGTTTCTACTCAATCTGATGAACTTTCTTTCTTGTATTTTCTCATTGACAATTTTGTCTGAGGCTTTTCTTCCAGCAAAAATCATTCGCACTGGGAAAAGTTTCATCTCAAATTCTATGACCAGTTGTTCTTGTTTTTTATGGAAAAACAGGAGTAAGACTCAGTGACCCTTGTTGACACCCTCCAACTTGGAATGTCCAATGGTTTTGACCTCATTCCCATCTGTGAGCCAAAACACTTGCCAAAGGCACCTGATGCTTTAGAAACTGCATTTTGAGGTGGGATCAACGTCTCAGTTGGCAATTCCCCACCTGTACAGTAAGAGTAAGTCTTGAAACAGTCATTTTTATGGCTATTTTTATCTTCAGCCCAGCTGAGACATAGAGCTACATGTAGCTGTAGATTAGAATTCCAGTTTTACTCCATCCGTGGCCCAGTGTGCTGCTTTCGTCCCTATCACATTTGCTGCATGCTGGAAAGATCTTGTGAGTAATGTGCAGGAAGAGGAAGCTCGAGAGATGCTACACAGATGGCCTGAACAGAATTATCACTGGCCTGTGTTAGCTGTTGCTGCAGCCAAACATCTGGGTGTCACCATGCATGCCCAGTTGTGTTTCTGGAGAGCTGGACCACCGCTCATGAGCATGCATTGCTGCTGTGCTGTGGGCTGACCAGCTCTGTAGTGAAGGGTGGGTGATGTCTGAGCACTTCAGAGTCAAGAGATTCATCTTACTTCCTTGTGACCCTTGCAGTGATGCTTTATTGAAGTGATTTTTCTCCACTACACTCATAAACCACACTTCTCTCCATCTTTCTCTGCCCATTCAGGGCATCTGTCTGCAGATCATCTCATGCCGGTCATGGACTGTCTGCAGGTGTTAATTTACCTTTATTAAGATCAGGTTGGATCAATGAGGTTTGTAGCATTTTTCCAATTTTATATAGCTATCTCAAGGAAATTTTTTTCAATACTCATATCTGCTGATCTTTTCTACAGCAAATAATTCAGCCTTCACAATTGTTTCTTCCTTATACTTATGCATGTTTAGCTGTGATAGGGAGCACTGATACATCTGTACATGTTAATCTGCCTGTGCTGAACCATGCCCCTGGGTGGCCTTGTCATATACAATGAATGTCAACCTTCCTTCTGGGTAGTGTTTGGGTTTAAATAATTGTATTTTACTTTTTGTAGACACTTCTTTTCAGCAGACCATGGAACGTGAAGTGGACATTATCATTACTTTGGCCCCAGTCCTGGGGCAAATTAAATGTTTGACTCTATTGAAGGATCTCCTTCCTCTAAATGAGGAAATAAATCTGATTTTTTATTATTATTATTATTTTTTTTTTTTGCCATCAGAAAACATTGCAAGTGGCTTCTTGCATATTGCACTGGCAGTGACGAAAAAATAAAGCACTTCACTAGTTCATGTTTACAGTATATGAATTTAGTTTGGTTATACATCTCCCAGACTTCTTTTTTCTGGAGGCAACTGAAATACTCTGGAGATTTCTCCTAGCCCTTCATTTTGGAGAGAAGGGATATAAAATAAAACAGTTGTTCTTATAATACGTTGTTATATTTCTTGTTATATTTCTCTTCATCTGCATTTAAAAATGAAAAAGGTAAATGAAAGGTAAAGCACTAGTTATAAAATGCAGAGTTTCCAAGAACCAGGTGTTATAAACTTGTCTTTAGCCACAGGTGAGGGTTCAGCTGATGTTCATTGTATCTGAGACGTTTCTTACACATTTTAAATGCCTTAGACATGTAATTTCTGCATGATTGCAGTGGCTTATAGACTTTTGAATCACTCATAGATTTTAGTAGAATGACTTGCTTCTTCTTCTTTTTTCTTTGTGAAGCAGAATTTACAGATAAAATAAGGTTTTAGTATTAAAAAAATATATATTAAAAGTCTGATTTTTCCTTAGTTGAATTCATCACAGTCTCAGGAATGGTTTTATAGGTAGTTGTTTGTCCCAGAAACAATCATGATTATACAGAATTTAAAACAATAAAGCAAAAAAAATCAAGGTTGTGCTGGAATGAATGTAGTTAAAATTCAGAGAGAGAGATTGCTTAATTAACTTAATAAAATTACTAATGGAAGCATTTTAACTGCTAAATTTAATTTACTTGTCAAGATATCAGGCTACAAAGAGGAGGGAAGAGTAGAAACTCTGCTTTCCATTATGATGTGCTCTATTATAGAATAAATTTGCTTAAAATGAAATATATCACAAAAAGCCATCAATGACATCTTAATTTGGAACAGCCAGTTGAAAAGTAATTAGACTGTGAAGCAATCAGTTCTAGTAAATCAGTGTTTCTCTTTACATAAATATACATTTTTACTATTTATAAACAGGAAAGACTTCTAGATACTCAAGTGCTAAGGACTTTGATTGCATTTCTACTGTACGTGTTTTCTATTTTACAATACAAAACTGTCAAAACAAAAGGAACTGGGGTTTGATTTGAGTGTGATCCAGCAACGTGCTTAGGCAAAAGTTTCACTTGAACCATTCATTCAAGATCACGTTTCCAAGGGGTTTTCTCTTCTCACTGGTGTATGTTTGAATTTTATGGCTGAAACCAAGATGAGAAAATAGGGAAGGAAACAGAAGGAAAATACCTGGTACACTATCTGCAACTCTGCTATCGGTGAGACCACACCTCTGCTGCATTCCTGAGGCAGCTTGATAGTGTGACAAATGGTTTTACAGCAGATTTGCTTTCAAAATTAACCCAAACCTACTCCTGTGAAAGTCAGTATTAAAATGATGACTTCTTGCAAAGGTTATTCATAGAATCATTTAAGTTGGAGAAGGCTACTAAGATCATCAGTTCCAATCACCAACCCACTCCACCATGCCCACTAAACCACATCCCTCAACGCACATCTCCACGTTTCCTACACATTTCCACACTAAGGGATAGTGATTGTACCACCTACCCGAGAAGCCTGTGCCAGTGCCTCTATCTGAGAAGAAATTGTTCCTAATATCCATTCTGAACCTTCCCTGGCGCTTCTCATCCTATGTCTAGTAACTTAGGAGAAGAGGAGGATCCCCACCTCGCTACAACCTCCTTTCAGATTGTTACAGGGAATGGTGAAGTCTCCCCTGAGCCTCCTCTCCTCCAGACTGAACAGCCCCAGTTCCCTCAGCCGCTCCCCATCACACTTGTGCTCCAGACCCCTCACAGCTCCACTGCCCTTTTCTGGACACGCTGCAGGCCCTCAGTGTCTTTCCTGTAGTGATTGCCCAGCACTGAATGCAGCACTCGAGGTGCAGCCTCACCAGTACCAGTGCAGAGGGATGGTCACCTCCTGATGGCTGCACTTTTGCTGATACAAGCCAGGATGCTGTTGGCCTTCTTGGCCACCTGGGCACGCTTCTGGCTCATGTGCATCTGGCTGTCAGCTAACACCCCAAGATCCTTTTCCTCTGTGCTTCTTCCCAGCCAATCTGCCCAAAGATATTCACCGTGAACGCTCAAGTGTAGGAATAGCTTCTCACATTTACCATTTTAAGATTTCAGATTTTGATGTCAGCAACAAAAGGAACTCCAAGTGACTGGCATTTGGGTTGGCATGTCAAAGAGCTCAGCCCTAAATGAATATCCATTGGATCTAGGTATCTGGTCTTCATAGACCTTTAAAGATTATTGCTCTGTGATATAACAACAAATTCAGAAGATAAAAAAAAGTTTTGAGAGTTGCTGTAGCGTCTGCTGAAGTTGCTATATAGCTCTTTGCATTCCTGCCTGGTTGCCTTCATCATGGTGTTCTCCAAGCCAGTCTGTGTGCTAGGGAACAATGCTGCTTTCAGTAAAGTTTTCTAATGTTTAGAATTCTTCTGAAACAAATTGAAGTGCATTTCTTTCATGACCCAGAAGTCATGATGTAGATTGGCTCCTGATTGTGTTTAACTATACTGGTGTTTTCCCAACCCTCAAATCCTATTAGCATCTCTGAGGCTCTATGGCTGTGGTCAAGGTGCCAACAGGAGCTTGGTGCTGATCTGAGCAGGTTCTTCCAATTGTGTTTGGTGTTGAGGTGGGAGTCTGTAAATGTTAGGACTCGTTTCAGCCATAGCAGTGTGATGCCCTGCCAAGAGAATTAACGATTCTGGTGAATGTGCTGAGAAGGAATATTTGAAGAAGTAGAGCAACACAGATGTCTTACTGTAAATTGAGACTTGTACAGAAAACTGAATTAATCAAAGTCCTTATAGCTTTTAGTTTCCCTCTTTCTGCCAAGAAGTTCATGAATGGAGAGTTTTGTTTTCCATACCTAAGTGCAACTCACATGAGAAATTGTGTTACACCTTTGAGAGGCACATTTTTCTGCACAGGCAAAATCCAGCCCAACTCACATACGGATCTGTTTGTCCTTGGAATTGAATGTTACTGAATATGCACTCTTCTGCTGTGCCTTCCTTCATTGATGGTGTTAGCAGAAGAAATGCTGGTGGCATTCTGAGAGCGATGCTCAGGCAGGCAGCCAAGGCTAAACATACACAGCTTCACATGATGCAGTGGCGTGAGTCTGGAGTGCCACAGAAAGCAGAAGTTCTTTAAGCCCAAACTTAATGCTTGGAGTATGCAATTGTAAAGAAAAGCATTACAACAGCAGCACAAGGCTCTTGGGAACTTGCTCTTCATAAATATACTGTGTATAAAGCAACATTTTTGCAAACAGTAAGGTTATTAATAATTCTATTTTTCATCTGGTTTTTAAATGAACATATTTTACTGTTAATTTCAACAGTTTAAGATATTCATAGCTAAAGTCATTAGGAAGTTAAAATATAACATTCTCTTAATTATGATTGTAGAGATTCACTTGGGAAGTTTTATCACTTTGGCTCTACATCACTTGGGAAGAATTCTCTGCGCAGCACTGTGCATGCAGTGGAGGTGAGTGCAGCTATCCTGCACTGTGCAGCATTATTCTGCCCAATACAGACTTTGAACACACAAACATCACCTTTGGAATCACAGGGAACAAAAAGCAAATTGTTCACTCCTGCCTGATCACTTTTACCACCCATCAGTTTGCACTTTTGGGGCTCAAGTGATGTGCAGCTCTAAAACATCAGGCAGCAGATGATTTAGCAAGGGGGGATGATGTGTAGGCAGGCAGGTATGTCGTACCTGTACTCCTATTATTTATCATGAGAAAAAGCTCTGTCTTTGAAAACAAACACAGTGATTATTATTAATATTAACAATTAATAATAATCACTGTTGTTTTTCTGGACTGTGCTTTCTTCTGGAAATCTTGTTTTCTTTTTTACCACTAAACTTGCAGTTATGTTTTTTCTTATTCTCCTACTTTTTCTCCTACTGGATTTTTTTTTTTTTTTTTTTTTTTTGTCATACAGGAGTAGTAGGGAGAAAAGAATAAAGAGAAGGAAACCACATTATATTCTGACAAGAACACTGTGCTTATCATGGCCATGACTTGCTTATCAGATTGCTTCAGTTTCCTGTGACTTGGTGGTGTGATATTTAACATTCTCTTTCATAAGCTTGTTGTTTACAGCAATTTTCTCTTTCTGCTTAGCCTAATGATGACGAGAGGGTCCACCCTGGAGAGTTCAGCCTCCAGCCTTTGAAGGTCTCATTTGAACATGTTTGCAGTGTGAGGAATGGTTTGAGGCTGTGCAATTTAACATGAGAGAAGAGGGGAAAAACATCACCAACAAAAAATCCTCTCCTCCTCATTTTTATTTGTCCTTATTTGGGACTCTTAGTGGCTCTTAAAATATAGGTCAAAGGTACATGCAGATTTAGTATGGTAAAAGGCATATTGTAGTGTCCTTGTTTCCAGAAGGGGATGAGGCATGCTTTGTTTGAAAGGCTCTGTCTAATGCACAGCCCCATGTCCCTTTCTGCAACTTCTGCTCTTCCTCCTGCTTGTTCTTGGGGCTTCAGTACATTTTAAAGCTCCTGTCTGCTTGTATGCATCAACTCTTCTTCCTCTCCGTCTTTTTATCATACACTTTGGAAGGAAAAATTGCATATGCAGCAGAAATGTCCTTGGCTACAGATTGGCTCAGTAGTTTGTATTTCATGGTGGCCACTGCCTTTCTGGACCCACAAGTCCTCATGTGTAGGCTATTATTTGGAAAGGTAAAATATACGCAATGGCAGGGGACCTGAATTAGAGTTATGGGATACAATGTGTCCCATTGATGTCAAATTCTCTTCTTAATGATCTGAACCTGTTTCTGCTGCACAGTGCCTTTTACTGAAAGTCAACTGAGTGGTAGCATTCCCCATGTCTTATATGATCACAGCCTGGCCTCACTCTGGAAATGTGTGCTTTAGGTAGGTCTCATAGCAGGTTTCCTAGTCCTTCACATTCCTTGCTTCCTCCTCCCTTTTTCCCAGAAGTGTTAGCAGAGTCACAAGTTGAATGAATGACAGTGCAGAATGAACTGGGCTGTGGTTCTTGGTGATGCGTTTTGCTTGGGCTACTGCTCACTTGCAGGCTGGTGTCAAGCCCTGTGCTGCTGTTACCTGTGTTGCATTCAGCTCCTGGCTGCTCTAGGGACACATATATCCTTGCCTATTGATCTGAAAGCCCTCGACATCATTATATTAAAGCAAAAATACACACTGCTTCTTGTGCACGTAGCTGTCCTCTAATCTAAATTTGAGTATCTTAAATCTGTATTAATGAACAATATTTTATCCTTCAGTATGGTGTTTAAAGATAACCTCCACTTCATATTTACAAGAGCTGTTTTCTCAGATTTTGTTTCTCTGATTTACATCCTGATATCAATTTATTTACGTTTTTATCTGTTTTTGCAGTAGCACTGAAGGTTTAAGAGAGAAGATCTTATTAAAGCCCTCTGTACTTTGCAGACTGTGAGCTGCTATCCTAATCTCTTGCTAAGGCACTTGAGGAGTCAAAAATATAGAACGTGCATTAATAATGTTTTTACTGTTAACATGCTATATCTTAGATGCACTACATCAAGCCAGTGAATGCATCCAGGCATTATTTCAAGCACATTAAAATAATACAGAAGTTTTTGTTATTTAGGTTTGAATTTTGTTATTATCATTGTTTCCTGCCTCCAACTCCTTTATTTGCATTAGCATAGGAAAGCACTGATTATAGATGTTATTAATTAATTTGGATATAATGGAAGAACAGGCCAAGGGTAAGCAATTGAAAGCCAACTTTTAAATGTAAATTATAGCATGGTACATGATCTTTATGGTATAAATCTCATAGCACTTAATAGGATTAGGACACTAAAATATAGTGTAGAACACTATCTGGATAGTCTTGCTTCCCATTGATCTGGATGTAAATATATTTCTGAATGAAGTTCAAACAACTTCAGGTTAAAGAGGAAAAATTTACAGGGGAACAGAAGTCCTTGGTGCATATCTAATATTTTTTCAAAGCATACTGATTTGGTCAGTTCAACATACAAAACAGGCATGCATCCGTTCCAGGTCTATAACTAACAGGGTTTTCTAGAAACCCAACCCTGCAGAAACAAATAAAATTTCACATATAAGACCATATCCTTACCTTTTGGACATAATTCAATAATTGTTATTCTCAGTCACTATGAATAAATAAATAACAGCTTGTAATTTATAAACAATTTACAAATGTATAAATAATTTACGAATTTGTGAACAATGGCTTGTAATATATTTTGAAGTATAATTCGTGTTGGAATTACAAAACCAGATGTAGTTATTATCACATGGGGTGCACTTTCCAGCACTTTTCTAACTAGCATATTACAGTATTGGTTGATGACCTTACCCTTGCTATTTAGAAAGGGAAAACGAAATTAAAAGAGGAAATGAAGTTCCACAGGAAGCAAAATTGGAAAAAGAAGACTTATTAAGCTGCACATATGCAACATCTCAGTTTCAGTTGGTCCTGCTGCACTTGCACAATGGCTCCCATTGATGCCCAGCTCGAGCAGCTGCTTATGGGACAAGGCAATGCCTAGTGAAAGAAAACGTGGCACAAAATTCAGACCCTGGCAAAGAAACTTGTGTAGCAAGCAGATCATTGTCAACCACTTTTGTTTCATTTCTAGGTGCTTGATATTCCTGAGAAAATGAAAGGAATTTGATGCTTTTGCCAATGTTCTGTGTGCTGTTTGTAACATACTAAGTATCTCTTACAGAGGCCTGCTTCATGTCTCTTTGGTACCAAGGACAACACTGATGATAATGGCAGCAATGCTTATCACTTAAATGGCATTTTACAATTCAGAGTGTTGTGTAACAAACATTAATTAGTTCTCACAAGAGTCTTGCTGTGAAGTAGGTAAGTGTTGTTCTCCTATTACACACGGGGAATCTAAAGCAAGGAGGTAAATCATTCAGGGAGTCAGTGGCACTCAGGCACTCAGGCAATTGAAGCTAGTGAGTTTCTGCTTGCCAACTTTTGTTGAGTGCACTGCTTGTGCTGTGCTTAGTGAAAAATATGCTCCTATATTCCTAAAAATTTAGCACATCCATCAGTTCTACTATGATAGTACCGTCAGGTGGAGCTTATATGGCTGTCTCACATTGAGCCTGTATTACCAACTCAAATACTGCATTTTATGAAAAAAATACACTTTGGAGTAGAAGGATATTTGCACATCTGAAATCCAGAGCCAGATACAGAAATGACATTGTGATCAAGCAGAAGAGCACCCTTTATAACTCAACAGAACAGGACTCCTAACCATGCTGTCTTGTGACCAGCAGCACAAACTCTGCAGTGCTACATTGAGATGTCTCTACATTAATACCAAAAGATACCATCTCCAGTTTAGGAAATTGAAGGAAAAATTCTAAATACAGTGTATTCTTTATCCAGAGGGTGGCCAGGCCCTAGCACTGCTGCCCAGATTGCTGTGGGTGCCCCATACCTGGAGAGAGGCCAGGTTGGATGGGGCCCTGGGCATCCTGAGCTGGTGGGGGCAGCCAGGCGGTGGCAGGGGGTTGGGCTAGGTGGGTTTTGAGGTCTCTTCCAACCCAACCATTCTGTGGTCCTTCTCTTTGAACAGTAGTTTTCCTGATGGTCTAAAACACGTTTAAACTTAGCTTTATGTTCTGTATAAACAGATTCTCCTTTTCGCTGCACACTGATCTATCATTTTTAGGATACCACTCACCTCAAGGTCGTATTTGTGAGTCTGCATGAGCATTTGAAGGACCACCAGTAAACACTGTTGAATTTAAAAGGTCTGAAGAAGAGTCTCTGTTGTGTAAGGGAGAAAAAAGAGGTCAGTAACTACTGCAAATCATAGTTTTGTGATAAGGAAGTTGGTCTCACGATATTTTGATGGTAAAGGTGCCTGCACAGACCACAGTGCTATGGTGTGATTAAATGAAGGAGTGCTTAGCAGTAGTTAAATACTTAAACAATGAAACAGGGTCTCAGTGACTCAAGATACTACAGCACACATGGCAAATTAAAATTATGTAGTGTTCAGAGACCTCTGTAACCTCATATTGCAACAGTTTATTTGCTTTTCTCACTGTAAATCAAATATTTGATTTTTTAATATATTTATGGCATTTAATTTCCTTTTATTTTTTCAGTGGGGCTATAGGAAAAATAGTGAACAATTTTTGGTGCTTTGCCTTTCTCTTTACTTTAATCTTTTGTGCTGTGGAAATGTGTGTAGGTGTGCAAAAAAATCATTTTGTGTAATTCTTATTCTTTCATGTACTGATCTCTTGCTTTCTCCTTTGCTTTCTCAGCTATGTTCACTTATTTCATCCTCGTCTCCTATCTTCTTTTCCTGTCTGCGTCCTGATTGTTCCTTCTTTCTACTTCTTGTTCTCCTGACTTCTTTTGCCTTCCCTTTCACAGCCCTGTATTCCTAGAGGTGAAAGACAGGCACACTAAACCAATGTGCTATTTAATTGCTCAGTTTTTATGAATCTCCTGATTTTGTTCTCTGCATGCAGGTGCTGTTTTTTGATGAGGTGAAGAATTGGTGTGGGGATACACAGTTAACAGTGATTAATATCCAGTGAAAAATAAAATGGGAGAGAGTTGAAAAATGCAAATAATGAGAGGGATCACAAAACCAGGGAATGAAGAGGTCCATTGATTTTAGTGTATCACCTTTTTGCTTTCAGAAATTCAGGTTTTAAATCCTAGTTGAGTTTGCAGGTAAGAGCAAATTTGATCTTATTCTATTCCCCAAAGTCTCTGCATTGTGACCAAGCTGCAATCAGGTATGAGTGGGGATTTTATTTGACAGAATTCCAGAGAAGAGAAGATGGCAGCAGGCTGTATGGATGCACCTTTTGCCAATGCACAGGGACACCTTGCTTGCTGAACTGCCTGGGAACTTTGACTCCTTTTGTGCTGGTCTCCCAACCTTTTACAGTGTTTGTCTAAATAAAACTGGTTATGCTGTACTCTTTTACTAAGCAGAATTCTGGCAGCAAAAACACAGTGATGCACAGGAATAAGTGAGATATCAATAGAAAGTCAGACTGTAGTAAATAGGAAAGTGTCACCATTTCACATAATGTTAATCCTTGCTAGTATTTTTGAGCATACATTTTCAGACACATAAGTGAATCAAATCAGTGCAGTTCCTGAATTGCTTCAGTTATTTCAAAGTAAAAACAAAACAGTACAATGGTAAGTGGAGGCAGCATAGCAAGAATAATAGAATCCATTTACTCGCCCCAGTATTTTTGTCATCTCAGTTGGAACTTAAGGTGGATTTTAGAGAGGTGGTGTAAGGCTAAACTCTTCATGGAAGGACAGTAGTGTTTCCAAACACACATACACATATACAGAAAAACCATTAACTGCATTGCTTGGATTTGTTGCACTGGAAGCTTCCTAAAAATCATTGCCTTGGCTCCATAATGTCACATTTTAAAATATTCAGGTTGATCTTGTGGTTCATTACATAAAAAATTAATGATCTTGAAAGTATTACTGTGTTTATTTTAAAGAAACTGTTTTCTACATTTTAATTAAAAGTTATAATTCACCATCTTTTGACCAAGTTATCTTAAATCTTAATCTTATTGGTAATGGGTACTGGGCCAGATTCAGAGAGAAATACAATCCTTACTTAATGCAAACAGTAAAATATCAGCATTTCTAGAGATATGGTTCGGTTCAATTCATGTGCTGTGCTAACTCTGCCTTTTTAATTAGAAATATTCTCCTACTTATGCAAGAATACTGGGGAAAAAAGGGCATTGTCTTCCTCATTATGTATTCCATGTGGATTACAAATGGACAAAGCCAGGCATAATATGATGACTGTTTTGTTATTAAAGTACTTTAATAAGGTTAATGCTTCCATATGAATAGTTTTCAAAATAATTTTTTGTAGTTTAAGGTATGCTCTGGTCTAGTATAGTAATAAGGAATTTCCCTGTGGGGAAATAGTCAATCTTTTAATTTTGGCATGCAGAATTCATCTTTATTTTCCATTTCGAAAGAGCCAACAAAATGTCCAGTTGAAGGCGCTTTGTAAGAGTAATTCTCCTTACATTCTGGTTAAAACTGCCTTATTCTGCTGCATCCAAGGGAAAAAATGGAAAAGAAAAATAGTCTGACTTAATGCAAAACAATGAGTGCAAAGTAAAAATAAAATATAAACCATAAAGGACAGAGTATGCTTTGTTAAATGTAGACCTGAGTGATTTTTAAGGTTTTTTTTTCTGCCATGGCTTTTCATAAAGAAATCTGAAGCTGCACTGCAAGTAGTCAGGTATCCAGAAGAAAAGGAAAATCTTACTGACTGCTTGCAAAACTGCCACAAGTAGGACCTTATCTATATGCATTACTTTGATTTCAAATTATTTTTAGCATGGTTTTTATTGTACTCATTGTTACATACATAAATCTTTAAAGTAATACGTTTTGGAAGAAGTGGTCATAAAAATTTACAGCCAGTAACTTTTCCCCTGTCCCTTACAATGATATTCTACTAAAACCATTAAATGGTTCTCATTAATGCCCTTTAAATGATTGTGTAATGACCCACAATCGCTTGTAAGTGAACAACCATTAAAGAATTACCAGTTCTTAGCATGCTTTTAAGTACAGTTTAAATACATGGGAGGTAATGTCTAACATATTAGGAAAAAATATTAAATTTGAAACTGTAAAAACATGATTGCTACAAAAGAATGAGTAGGTGTGAAACCTCCCCTGCACTGACCATAGCCTTCAGAGAGCACAGAGTAATAGCACTGCTTGTTTCACAGTGGCTTTTTTTTTCCTTTCCTTTCTTTCTTTTTTCAGAAATGCATCTGTACATTTATTTTCTGGAACAAACTGGTTTTACGAGCCTGATATTGAGATGATCCGTAAGGAGTGAAATGACAACAAGAGGATGACTTCCATACAAATGTGCTGAATTCAAAATCCCAGGCATACCTGCTAATGACTGTTATTGGAAAGTGTGACCTGCCTGGTACTTTCAAAGGGCAGCTTTGCTCTTGGGTAGTGTAAAAGCCCAAAAGCAAAAATAGAGCTCATTTCGAAGTTTTGAAATATGGGAAAGGGATATCCACGTGCATAGCTGACCTTGAGTAGTCTCAGGAGTTTTCATCTCTCTGTATGCAAAGAAATGCGAGTGATTGAAAGGACATTTTTAATGAAGAGCATTAGTTTGATGGGGAGTCATGGCAATCTGCAGGATATGGCCATCACAATTCCAGTCTGACCCATTACAGGAATCCTGGCTATGGCACTGCAGTGCCAGAGTCAGGGAGCTGCATTGGTAGCTCTGCAGGCTGGGAGGAACATTTCACAAGGTAATCACAGAGCAAAACAAAACTAACCTGCTTTTGACATTTGTTGGTTGACAACCCTTCCCATGGCAGGAGATTGGAATTAGGCATCTTTAAGGTCCCTTCCAACACAAGCCATTCTATGATTCTGTGATTTTCAAGTGGCTGTTTAGGTTTGTAGACCCATGCAAGAAGTCTATTTCCCATTTTTAAGATCCAGCCTTGCTAACAGAACAGGAGGTAAAACTTGGCTTTACTAGACTATTGGAAAGAGCTATCTATCCAGATTTGGAAACACTTGGTGAATTGGAGCCTAAACAAATTGATAATAAACAAGGAATGCAGATGCCTTCCACAACAGACCATTTTAATTAGCTCACTTGTTGTCTGGTGTCCTATCAATGTTTTTCTTTTTTCTTTCCTTCAAAGCCTTAGATTCAGCTTTCAGAAACCAGATCATTGCTCTGAATGTGCTTTCTAGCTTTCTTTTAAACCTTCATTTCCGGACCTCACCTGTGTTTGCTACACTTCTTACTCAGCTGAGGACTGAAAAGATCCTCAGTTTATTTCTACTGCCTTATGTATCAGTCCCCCTAGAGAGAAATTCTTTATGGCTATCCCTTCCTCATCCTCCTGACCACCACCTGGCATTCTTTCTGAGCTCCAGTTCTTGTCCCATGGGGGTAGGACACATGGAAATGTACGTAATGATGCTGATACACTTTCTCTTTGCTAATTTGATCACGTTATCCTGCTATAACAACACTTTTTGTTCAGCCTTACATCCTTAAAATCTGAGGAAAATGAATTTCTGCTTCTCCAAAGCAAGAATATTAGGAGGTAATACTCTCATTAACTGATATTTCAGTAGTTTTAGATCCTCTGTAAACTAGCCTTTTGTATGAAACTGTCTGTATAGGTAGCTTCTGTAGCCCCAGTACGATACTTCTGGGCAAATGGGTGAACTTTATTCGAATTCTCAAGGCTTCACTGGTTTCAGCAAAGAATCATACAACATACAAAAGTAGACACGTCTATTTAACTTTCAGCTAAAAAATGTTTTTAAATCTGTTGAGTTTGTTCTTTGTTAGCAGTCTAAATAGCCTATTTTTGCCCTGACGTGCCATTGATTTAATTCTAGTCCACTTGGTCCAAAAAAGACTTGAATCTTGTGCACAAACACCCACTGTCCAAACTTTTCTGAAGAGTGCTCTCAGTCCTTGGAAGAAATTTGCTGAAACCAGTGTGTGAAATATTTTAGTTCCATGAAATTTCACCTAATCAAAATGTTCTAGCTGGTTATGCCCACTGCAGAGAGTATCTGACCACTAGTTTCCAAGGCAGCAGGCAGCCTAAGATTACATTCGACTTCACGGAATGTTTGGATGCACAGATTTCAGTAGTAGCAACAAATGCTTCCTATCGTATTGTGTTTGCTGAGAATTGGATCCCTTCTCCTTACCACTGTAATCTACATATCTGTTGTCTCCTTGTGTGCTGCACCAGGGTAGTCACCATACCAGAAAGACACAAAATAAGAAAGATACCTTTCTAGCATTTTAGACCAACAGAATGTTGATTTTATGCATATTATTTTGTGTACATTTCTTGACTTTTTAAACTGAAATACATCATGGTACATAACTGCATCTTAATCTTCATCCTAGCAGATAGTAAACCAGATATAGTGCAGCCATTTACTTAACACATCTGTCAGCACAGCTGACCTGGATGTTTTCAGAACATCAGTCAGTGTGGAAAAACTTTCATCCAAATCTATGATCTGTGCATCCTGCATGAGAACAGCTTGTTTGTATACAACTGAATGGGTTCAAAATAAGATACTGACATGGAGATATACCAGAAAATTTTCAATGGACAAATTTAGTGCAAGGAACTTCCTTATGGAGCTCAGAGTGGACCACAAAACAACCTAGAATGAAGAGTGTGCCAGTAAATTTGTGTGCTTGTATGTTAGGAAGCTGTTTGGAAGAACACATCATGAGGAACATATGACCTTGTAAAGATATCCAGGCTCTCCATACTTAGGTAATGTGTAAGGTCAGTCATTCTTTCTTACTGCTAAGGGCTCCAGGCACAAGAGGAAACTAAAATATTTAAGTGAGGACAAAACATGCCTCAAGTTTACCATAGCAAAGAAGTTACCTGGGGAATGATGCGAAAAAAGTTCAGATCCCCTGTCTGAGAAAGGGGAAGAGGGTTTGATTAGAAGGGATAGAGAAAAACATGGATTACCAGAAAGCTCGTGATTTTGTGAACTATTGTGGCACCTCCAGTTATTTGTCAAATTCTTCATCTGGTCTAGTCTTACATGTTAATGCATGAGCAGAAAGAAATTTATGCTGGTGTTCGCTTTTTCACCCTGTGTCAAGTAATGAATTAATCCTGGTAGCTGTATGTATGGCTACATTTTTAAGCATATGCATGTTCATTTAAGTACACAGAGCTACAAAGTCAGCAGCCAGCTTTGGGCCTGCTTTGCAGAGGTATTTGGATAGTTGGAGACAGAAATTAACATCTTAGAGGAATTTTTCAGAGTAACAGGATACATTAGGCATAGTACATAAACACACATGAAAAATCTGTCTTGCTAAGGCATAAGATACTCCTGTAAATCTAGCACTATGTCTAAATAGCATGATACATTGCTATGCAGAGATGCCTGAACTCATTCGGAGTGAGCTAGCCTTGCCACCAGGAGCAACACAGCCATGTCATCATTCTGCATAGGCTCAGATTTGTTGTGCTGTAGTACCACATCTCGACTGTACGTGATACTTGGGCTAGCTTGAGAGCAACCTCTTGAGCATCTCTGCATGGCGCTGCTTAGCATTATGTAGCTGTACCTCTGGAGCTATTTTAAAGTAATGACACTCTATTTCTGATGAAACCTATTATTCATCTTTCAAAGAAGAAAAGGAAAGGTTTAAAAAAGAGTGCTTTTAGTCTGAATATCTGGATTTGGTAGGAATACTGATGCTCTAAAAATGTATCTATATTTTATCAGACCATAGTGAATTTGTACCCGAAGGAAGAAAATTTTATTTGTTTAAGTATGTCTGCGATGAACATAGTTCTAGTATTTTGAAAGTCTGCATACTGCATACTGAAAATAGGTTCTTTGCCAAATGGGAATTGAAACGCATATACGCATTCCACTATTTGCCTTAGAAGAAATTAATTTTCAGCCAGAAGCAGATAGGATTATTTAATATTTATCTTTAGCCACAGGAAGATGAATCTATTATTTTATACATCTATTTTGTTATTTTATACATCTATTTTGTTATGTGCTCTCCATACAGATTTTCCTATAGGAGGCGCTGGTGTACTCTTCCTACATCAAGGTTAAAGGGTCTCCAGTTGTTGAACTGCCACAGCTCATGCTGCCTGGTGATTTTTCATAGGAGCCATAATCATCCTTGGGATGGAGAGAATTTTGCTGAGGCGTATTGGCAGAATGCATGTGTCAGAGCAGTGTGAGGACAAGTGGGAAGGAGGGGGATTCCTTTCCTCGTTTGCTTTCCATATTGATAATGTTGAACAACATTGTATAACCAAGTTGACTGATTTACTACCAGTGAGAGACTGGGCTGGAGTGCATAAAGTCATGGTATGACAGAGGAACATGGAGATGGGGACTGTTGAATATCAATGGAGCATTACTCTGCACTGTCAGCAAACTTTAGGATGACCACAGTGAGAGATGCTAAAATGTCATTTCATGGACCACGTTATGTGCAGCTTACAATGAATATTTTGTCTATGGTTTATTACATTTTTGATAAATTGTGACTTCTTGGACGAAAATGTAGTTAGCTTATCTCTAGCGTCATTTAAATACTTTTAAAGAACTGATTTTGCCCCCAAAGAATCATTCAGCAGCAGTCTGTAACCATGTGGTACTAATTTAAATTGCTGTAGCAATGGCAAGTTTCCTTCCTGAAATTAATAAATGCAATTTATAAGGAATGTTAAGTAATATCTAACGTTTTAATGCTTTGTGAAATTCAGCCAAACTGATTAAATAATTAAATTTGCAGGGCTAGGGCAATAGCTTCACCGTAGGAAAGGAACAACACTTTAGAAACTGTGTACATTCATTTAGACATATAACATGGATAGATTTCATTAATGGTTTAGCTGTGCTAACAGGGGAATTGTGGAGTTCATCTCAATCCTGCCTTGTCCCACAGACACAAGGATGTTTTGAAGTAGCTGAGGTTATTTACACCGTGGTGCCAAATTGACCATGCTCCTGAGGGGTGCAGCACTGCACACATGGACGGGCTGTGGTTAAATGGTTCAGGCAAGGGGCTCAGGTCTGCAGAGGACATCCAGAGCTTTCTGTCCAGTATGAGCAGCAGTAGTCAGGGAGGTTTTAAAGAATAATATAGGATTATCTTTGGAGATTTTGCAGATCCCCTGTCCAGGAAGTTGAAGAAAACTATATTTGGTTATGGGTATTACCTTCATTTCCTGCTGGATTCCACAAGTCTGAGCCCCATGCTTCAGGGAGCTGTTTTCAGCTGTCTAAGCTGCAGCCTGACAGTGATTCTGAGCTGCTCCTGCTTTCCCAGAGAGAGCATGGAGCCTTAGCCTGTGCCAGCTCCAAAGCATGGTGCATGGAAGATCGCTGCTCCAGTGCATCTTGCATGGATGTGGTGTCTCAGAAGTTGGATGGCTGGGCTGAGAGGCTGGCTCTCATCTTTGCCTTCCAGCATGTTAACCTGGGCACACAGAGCCGAACAAGAAGTCCCAAGCTGCTGATGTTATGTTAGGACTAACAGTGTTCCTCACATTCTTTGTGCTAACATCCATGGGTCATGCTTTCCATGCCACACTAAGAAGGAAGAGGGAAGAAAAAGAACACTCATGAGACAGAGGCTTGCTTTGGCAGGGTCTAACTACCAGATCCAGATGATAAGAGCCAGAAATATCAATGAAAAAACATCAAATATTTGAAGTCACAGGGCTTATTGAAATTTCAGTATGACACTTGCATAGTCACACGGTGTATGCTGCTGTCCCTTCACAGTGAAACTAAGGCAGACATCCTGGTGGGGGTCTGTTATAGACCAGATATCCTCAGGGCACTCTACCCCCCTGACCTGGAATGGGAAGCAGAATAAACCCCCCATGTTTCAGGTGGAGACAATTAGAGACCTACTACTCCTTCTGAACTGCCACACCTCCATGAGGCCAGTTGGGATCCACCTGAAGGTGCAGAGGGAGCTGGTGGAGGTGATAGCCAAGTTGCTTTCCATCATCTATCAGTATTTGTGGTCAACCAGAAAGGTTCCAGTGGATTGGAGGCTTGCCAAGATGACTCCAACCTATAAGAATAGGTGTAAAGGGGAATCAGGGAACTAGAGGCCTGTCAGCTTGACCTTGATGCCAGGAAAAGTTATGGAGCAGATCATCTTGAGGGAGATCACATGGCATTTGCAGGACGACTGGATGATCAGACCTAGCCAGCATGTGTTCATGAAAGGAAGGTCCTGCTTGACCAACCTAATCTCCTGCTATCATTGAGTGAGCCTGCTGGTAGATGAGGGAAAGGCTGTTGTTGTAGTCTACCTAGACTTCAACAAAGACACTGTGTCCCACAGTATTCTCATGGAGAAGCTGGCAGCCCATGGCTTGGACAAATCACTTTTCGCTGCCCAAAGAACTGGCTGGATGGCCAGGCCCAGAGAGCGATGGTGAGTGGAGTTACATCCAGCTGGCAACTGGTCACGAGTGGTGTTCCCCAGGGGTTGGTATTGGGACCTATCCTGTTCAATAGCTTTACTGACGACCTGGATGAGGGCATTGAGTGTACCCTCCGTAAGTTTGTAGATGACACCAAGTTGGGAGGAAGTGTCAATCTGCCTGGGGTAGGAAGGCCCCTACAGAGGGATCTAGACAGCCTGGATAGCTGGGCTGAGGCCAACAGGATGAAATTCAATAAGATCAAGTGCCAGGTCCTGCACTTTGGCTACAACAGCTCCAGGCAACACTACAGGCTTGGGACAGAGTGGCTGGAAGACTGTGTAGAGGAAATGGATCTGGGAGTATTGATCAGTGTTGATCAATGAACATGAGCTAGCAGCGTGCCAAGGTGGCCAAGAAGGCCAATGGCATCCTGGTTTGTATCAGAAATAGTGTTGCCAGCAGGAGAAGGGATCATCCCTCAGTACTGGTGAGGCTGCATCTTGAGTACTGTGTTCAGTTTTGGGCCCCTCACTGCAAGAAAGACATTCAGGCACTAAATGCTGGTGAGGGGTCTGGAGCACAGGCCTTATGAGGAGCAGCTGAAGGAGCTGGGAATGTTCAGTCTGGAGGTGGGCTAGGGGTGACCTACAACTACCTGAAAGGAGATTGTGGTAAGGTGGAGATTGGCCTCTTCTCCCACGTAAGTAGAGACAGGACTAGAGGGAATGGCCTGTAGTTGTGATTCAGGTTGGACATAAGGAAATACTTCTCCGAGAGAGAGATGATGTGCTGGAATGGGCTGCCCAAGGAGGTGGTGGAGTCTCTGTCCCTGGAGATGTTCAGGAAATGTTTAGATATTATATTGAGGGACATGGTTTAGTGAGAAATACTGGTGATAGGTGGATACTTGGATGGGATACTTGGTCTTATCCAACCTTGGTGATTCAATCATTTTATAATGATCATGACTGTTCTTTTCATAATCATGACTGAAACATACAGTTCTTTGGCAGTTTACGCATTTTGCTACTTGTGACATTGGTAAAAGCTTCTAAAACAAAATAGAACTATATATTGAATTCAGATATCTCACAGTGCAACTTTCCTTCAATAAATGATTTGCAGTTTGACTTGTTAGACTAGTACTATATTACCTGTAAAGAGCATTTCATGCCATGGCTTTAAAAATAAAATAAATAAAATTAAACCATTTATCTTAAAATGGAGTGATCAAAATATAAATGATCAAATACTATGCATGTAATATTTGTGTGGAAAAAATATTTAAAAATTGCTGGAATTTCTCAATTTTCAGTGAAAATACAGAAATTCAGGAAAAAGTTTTTCCAAAATAGTCCATACATGATCATTCATCCTTAAATCTTGAGAAATCAAGACTCTATTTTAAGGAGGCAGGATGTTTGGAGAGGTATAAGGGATGTTTGGAGAGGCTTTCTGATGTCAGTGAGCAACTATGTAGGCTCTGTGGCAGTCTGTGCCTCTCTTCTGCAGCATCACATTCAGAGAGAAAGGAAGACTTCTTCCACAGCTATTTTAATAATGAAAATGTCTTCCCATCCCTGTATGACTGACACTGACCAGGGCCTTAAAAACGGCGAAGCCAAATTTCTGCCTAATGTTGCTGCTCTGGTGAAACGCAAACCCTGAGAGAGAGAGGTGTCATTTGAACATTCTCTTGTGAGCAAAGGAGAGGATCTTCCTAAGTAGAATAATGAACAATCCTTTTTAAATAAAATTGAAATGAACAAAATAGAGGGAGGAAGAGAAACTGTTCGGCTGGCATCTTACTGCAAAATCAGTTGGTAAATTTGGCCATGGCTGTAGAAACAACTTCAGGTGTGCCTGCTCATTGATTGACTTGTGTGGCTGTTGTGCAGTGTTTCTCCTTCTTACTGGCCACATGAAGAGGTAACAGTGCTTCAGAACAGCTGAAATGTTTTGTTCTACCCAAAATAAAATGACAGACTTAAAAAAAACATATGTGTATATACATCCTGAGAATTATGGATTAACTAGAATATATTCAGGAATAAATTTAAATATTTCATTATTTCATATAAAACTACAAACAGTAAATATTTAGACACATACAATTATAATGCAAAAAAAACTTGAATTCAGAAGACTTGCAAATGATTGAAATCCAGAGCAGCTCAGGATGTGATAGAAATTTTTGTACCTTTTGATATCCTTGCTATAAAATCAGCGCATGCAATTGTAGAAATGTCGTATCATTTTAGTGATTTCCTGAGAAACAATTAGAAATGCTTTGTTTATTTTAAAGTTGTCTACATTTTAAATTATTACTGGAGCTTTCACCTCTTACAGTGGAAGGCAAGAAGCACTCAGCTGAATCTACCTGACGGTACTGAATGTGGAAATTGGGTTTCATTTTCCAAGATTCCAACTGAGACGTAGCAAATGTTGGGTGCAGAAAAATTTTACGGCCAGAGTTTGTGAGGATTCAGCTTTTCTGTATTGTCTGCCTTGATGTTTATTGTTAACGTATCTCCTGCAAGCTTCTGCTTAGAAATGTCCTTTACCTAGTACTGACAGCTTACTCTACATGGTGTGTCTGTATCTTTTACAATAAGTCTCTTAAATCAGTAAAGCAGCTGGTCCCAACAAAATTACATGTGCATTTGTACACCAGAAAGGAAGGCACAGCGTGGCTCTGTACTTGAAAAAAAGTATTATGATGCTTGTGTTCATTATATATAAAATAGAAAATGTATTTTTACATGAATAGAAGAATAAAATAAATGACCTGCGTGTAGTCATTGTATCAAATAGTTACCTTCTGGTAGTTCCTCCAGCATCTCTCAGTTACATCTGAACTTTCCTCCCTTGTCTACTTCCGAACAGTTTGCAGTCACTGAATACGAGATAATAATCCTGCTGCAAAATCTCTGCCAGGATGCACCGTGTAGGTCACTGATGTTTTAACTCCCCATCACTGCTGGAGAAGGGTTTTGTGGCTGTAACAATTAGGAAAGCATTGTGCCAAAATAGAGTCAAGATCTCGGCGGTGTTCATTCCTTTGGGGTGGAGGCTGGCCAGATGGTGGCTTGGAGCAGCCGTGTGCTGGAACTGCTTGGCACTGCTGGTGTGTGTGCTAAAGGCACACTCTCACATGCAATACCTGTGCTGAAGTGAGCTTTTGTGTTTGATATGGACTTAAAAGTGCAAAGCAAAACATCAAGCTCTGTAGCCAATAAGTAATATAGTAAGCTTTTAAGTGAGCGTTTCACAGCACAGTAAGAAATGTTCCAAGGCAGTGGCAAAGGACCTTGAGCAGGTACCTGTGCTGCCTGCTGCCTGCACAGCCTCTGCTCCCTGTTCAGCTCCACTTGTGCTGCTCAAATCTGCTGGTGCTCCCAACCAGACTACTGCTAATTGACTTGGCCTCTCCTGATACAGAACTCTACACTGTAGCCATAATAAATCTGATTTTAAGAGCTCCGTGACTTTTTATTATTATTATTATTATTATTATTATTATATTTCTGAGATTACCTGAGGTTGTGTTTTTTGGGAAGTTCTGCATTGTTGCACTACAGGCAGGCTGGGGTCTACAGGATGGGAGAAGCTAAATAAAACAAAATCTTCAACTAAGCACTGGTTATGAGGAACCAGAATGCCCCCTCATATGCACTTTGTTCTGAAAACAACTTATTCCAGCATACATCATACTGTGTTTACCACTTTCTGATTTAGTTTTTGTGTACTCAACCAAGTCCCAGACCTCCAACCTGTAAGGAATATAAATACTCCATCCAACTCTTCAGGCCATTTCTCTCATGGAACTACTGGTGAGCTGATCAGGCACAGTTTTTTAGCTGTTGTTACTGAAGTGTAGAGCAGTACCTTCTAAAATAAGAAATGTTGATCTTACTGATTCTTGTTTTACTGCTGTGTTTTTTATTTGAATCAAATGATGGAAAATGTAATATAATCTTGATAAGGGTATCAGGAAGAAGGTTTCTAGAAAGATGGTTTATTAGAGATACTGTATTTCTTAGTTATTTGTTAGGGATTCTTGTTTCTAGTATGAACGCAAGTATCCTGTTACTAACTAGCTGTGAGCTGTGTCCTGATCAGCTTTGTTTCCATGTGAAATGCTATTGATGGCAAAAGCAATGCACTCTGATTTGATAACTGCTACTAATGAGGTTTCATTGCTGAGTTTATTGAAGTTTGTACTGAAGTAGTATGCTTCATAGTCAAACATACCCATGAAGAAAGTGTACCTCAAATACTGGTATGCACTGTTAGGGCAGATTTACTGCCACACTGCTTGGTTTTCAGTTTGGAAGATCTAGAAGTTGTATCCCACAACCTAACACTCACAATCTTTTATGTTGTGGTAAAATATGTAATTTTGTTCTTAGGTGCCATTCCTTAAGACATGAACAGTCCATTCTTTTAAAAGGATGTTATTTTTCTGTCCTGGATTCACTTTGCCCAGTGTTACAGGCTAAGAGCCTAGGGCAAGGAATGTGGGGAAAAGTTTTGTTTGGGGGAGGAAACTGGCAATAGGATTAACTCTAACAGTAACACAAATATTAAACAACAAAATTACATCTATAATAAGTGTAAAACTATACATATATTTAAAAATTCAGAGTAACCCACTTCTCCCTTTTCCCCTAGAATACTACAGAGCTGTATCCAGCCTTTGTGGCAGTACTGGTGAGACTGACCACATGGTGAGGTCTGCGCTTTCTGGGTCAGTGATGTTTTCTTTTGGTGCTCTTCTCTTCTGGGCTTGTTTTTATGTTTTTTCTTCCCTTCTGGGACACAAATAAGATGATCATTTGAATATATTTGGGGAAGGTGCCTCAGAAGCACTGGGCTCGCAGTACTGCAAGCTGGCTGCAGGCTTACAGCCTCCACAGATGTCCCTGGGCTCCCAGAGAGCCTCACATCCTTACAGAGCAGGCCTTGCAAGGGCCACCATGTAACAAAGCAGCAGCATTTGTTTTTCCTTATCTGTCTAGGGTCTGCCCTAGCGAGTTTGATTTTCTCTAGTTTTCATATTTAGCTTGGAAGCTTTGCTCTCCTCCAGGAGCAGTAACTGTTTGGGTATTTGCCTCCTTTGTAATGCAGTTTCCAGCATGAGTGTGATGCCATGAATGTATGCTGAGCCTTATTTTTGATATTTTACTGGCTGTGTAAGGCTATGTAAGTAGGTGCCTGATGCCTAGAAAGCTGAAAATGCATCAACATTTTGAGGCATTTGATGTTTCAGCGTTGCAGCTCAGCTCAACCTGGGCTGAGGAGAAGCAAAGCCTGCACTGAAAGAAGTGCATATTGTCGGGTAAAATTTACTGCAAAGAGGAGTGATATGAATAGAAAACATATACAGTAGCTTGCTGCATGCTCGCAGGTCTTTTCTGGGCTCCTAAATGTTAACTGGGTAGTAATGTAAGTTATTACACTCATTAAATTAGGCCACAAACAAGTCAACAATGATTCAGCAAAATGGTTTTGTTTGTATAGTGCGAGGAAGTCTGATAGATATCCAGTCAAACATTTATAGCTAAATGGATGAAGATTTTAACATTACAGCCTAATAAAAACCCCATACTGTGTGATTAAATAAGAAGGAAAGCAGTAAAAAAGAGGAAGCGTAATGATGGTAACATGTAGGTCAGTTACAATTTAATTGTCACTGCACTTCATTGCTAACATATCAATTCTCTGCTGCTTAGCTGAGCAGAAAACAACAACTTACCATGTACAGTGGGCCCGCGACTGCTCATCAAACCCCCCACGTACATCACCTGCTTTCGACGACTTCCTTAACAGCCGCATGAAGCCTTCCTGCTTTAATAGGATAATCTTGCTGGAAGCTCCCGCTGGCTGTGTCCTCCCTGTGCTCAATGCATCAGTGATCAGTAAATTTACTTCTCACTCTGCATAGATGCTAAAATTAGGTTGTTTGCATTGCAACTTTCAATACTCCTGCAACAAGAAACACCTGCTTGCAAATTTATGTAGTTTTATTTAATGGTTTAAAATAACGATAGCTTTACAGTGGCAATACTCTGATGTACTATACTGGAAGAGCACACAGCTGATCATTTTTCTTACTTATCCAATTTATGCTGTATCTCCTTGCCATACAAGGTATTGCTTCGTTAACATTAATTACAGCTTTAGAAACTCTGTGGAAGTATTTATTCCTGCCAACTTTTTCCACCATCTTACATTGCCAGGGGTACTGAGGAAAGCTGCAAGGGGCTTTCTATTTTTAAGATCTGTGTAATTCAGGGAGATCTTGAGATCTTTGAAGGCATGTTGGCTTTGGCACCTTTTAAAAATGTGAACTCTAAATAATTGTCTGTCTGGCACACTTATGCTGATCTATAGTAAAGACTTAAGACAGTACATAAGTGAGCTATTAATTCAGGTACCTAAGGTGACATTTTTTACCCAGTCCTACAGAGCCATTTTTATAGAGCACAATTCCCATTTGCAAAATAGAAACCTAAAATGTTGGCGGGGTGGGGGCAACGTGGCAACAGTTTGAGAATTTCAAGAGAGAGACGGGGAAAAATCTTTTCTAAACCTTATTTTTTTGCAAAATTGTTTTAGAGTGAATTCATTCAGAAAACATCAAATCTAATTGTTGACACATTCTCCTATTCAGAGTTAAGGGGAAACTTTTGTGATCAGTATGGAAAGACTGTTCCAGCAAATACAGCTATGCTTTTTGAGCAATGTAAAAGCCAGATACAAATGATGGCACTGTGCTGGAACAAGTGAATTTGGTACCTGTAAGATAATGTAAAGGAATGGATATGTCTTTGAAGAAGGCATATAACATTTAACTGTCACCACACTGTGTGCTCAGCTGTTAAGCTGCATACCTGCTTTCTGATTCTCAAAACTCACACTGCATTTTTAGGTTTGGTGTGGGCTGATGCCTCCCCATGGACAACTGAATATCACTGAAATTCCTCATTCTCAGAGCAGTGGCACTCAGCCCTGCAGCTGGTGGTGGTAAGGTGAAGCTTTGTAGCTACTGGACTCTTACTTCCTTCCCTGAAAATCTACAGTCCTCTCAAGTTCTCCATGACCTAAAGCAGCTGGGGAAGAACTGCTGTGAAAGTCTGTGTCCTGAAAACTAAGTACATGTGAACTTGATGCTGGCATAGGAAAGATACACATTTCCATACTGTTATAGCAAAAGAAATTGAAAAATTGTTTTCCTTTTTGTTGTTTCATTAAACTTCAGCTCAATATAATTTACAAAATTATGGGATCTGTGAAGTTCGACAGCTTCAGTTACAGATGCTTCCATCCAGAGCACCACATACTTGTATTTTGAGAATTGGATAAACCCTTGCCAGGTTTCCTGGTTCTGAAAGAAATGGAAACCCATCTTTATAAATGACACTAGGGCCTAATGTTAAGATGGAGAATGAAAGGCTGGAGGAAGCTTATTGCACTGTATGTCTCTGCTCCTTAACGAAGAGCAGCAAGCAGCGAGCTCTTTGTATGCCTTTAGAGGGAGACTATTGGGAAGGCATTTTTCCAGCCTTGTTGACAGTTCTCTGCATTCTTTACTATGGAAACTATTGTAGAGCTCCTGTAGACTTCTTATCTTTCTCATTTGTGCTTACTGGCAGGTTCTTTGAATTACGAGTGATTTTCTGAGTTGTGATGTGGAACCTGACATGACACTGAAATGGCACTTCTACTTTTAACTGCTGACCTAAAAACTTTAGCTGGCCTGGGTTAGGAAGACTCATGAGATCTGGGGCTTCTACATCAATAAGAGGTGATACTTGTGTAATGTAGTAACATTCATCATTAAATCTGTGTCCGTGGCTTTACTGGATTAAGGTCCTCTGAACTCTGGGCACACTCTGACTGTGAAGCAGGCCCTAACAAAACATAATTTAGGATTTCCTTACAAAAAATTCAAGTTTTTTTCCTCTCTAAAGCTGTTTCAAATGCAAGAATGTAATGTGTCTTGCTGAATATGTGGTGGGTTCTTGTACTGTGTGATAGCTGCATGCATTTTTAGTACAAAAACAATGGCCATATACATCCAAACTCAGGTGAAAAAAGACAGAAAAAAAACATAGTTATTCCTATCTGAAAATTAAATTATATGTTGTTTTAAAACAAGGGCTTTTTAACTTAATATTTTTTTAAAAAACAAAACAAAACAGGCTTTTTCTGAAGAAAACACTATGTATCACAGTGCTGTAGGATTTGAGTGCCAAAACACAACCTATGCCATTGTTGCAGATGTATTGCTACAGTTTTTTTTTTGTTACCATCCAAAATATTTTCTGATTTAAACTATCTAGAAATGTTGCCCGAAAGAATATCTGCATTTGTAAGATGAGAGGAGCTTAAGAATGTAGGTCTGTGTCTTATTCAAAGTTCATGAGTCAGGAGAGATTCTTCCAGTAAGTTAAAAGTGTATAGAATGAGCTGACTTCCCAGGATGCCGTGGCTGAAAGATGTCCTCAGGACAAAAGTCTCAATGGGGGCTGTTTTCATATCCCTTACAAGTAGCTAGTTTGAGCACTTGCAAGTGGACAATATTATTTATATATGTATTTCTGAATCCCTGAACCATCAGTATCTTTGGGGCCATCCTTTGGTGACTGTGAGTATCTACAGGGTAGAAAATCACCCACTGACAATACTTCATGCATGTATCTTGTACCTATTATGTATCTGAAGTCCACGGCTGCTTGGAATCCTTAGGACTCATCCCTCTGGACACGTTGTCTCCCCCAAAGAGGATTCTGGTCCTTTTTTACTGGCCTTTAGGAGCAGGATTTGCTTTCATAGGTAATAGGCCTCTCCCTGTGAAATAATTTAATAGCAAGTGCACTCCTCTGAGCACCTGCGAGCACCAGTAGGCTTTCTGCCTTCCAGCAGCAGTGTCTCCTACAGCTCCCCATGGTGCTATACGTCTTGACAACCCACACCCTTGCTCAGCGTGGCCAGCACCTAATAGGCACCGTGGAGTCCCATTGAAATAGCATGTATTAGTGGCTTTAGAGTAAACTGCTTGCAAAAATCAGCCTAGATAAAATACCCAGATGTTTATGGTCAAAAGGTGTATTGGGAGCCAGTGAGGCAGCAAAGGCCTATTTGGACTGTGTGTTTCAAGGCTTAACAAGATTAACATCTGCTTTTGCAAGCTTCTACCAATTGAATCTTGCTTTTTCTATACCCCTTTGTTTTGTTGAGTTAAAAAGAGAGTTTTAAAAAGAAAGTCTTCTCAGTAGCGTGAGACAAACGCAGCTTGGGCTCCACTTGTTTGATGCAATCAGGAGTATGGCAAAGGAATTAATTGCTGCAGAAAAGATGTATTTGATTCCCTTTCTGGAACACAACAAGTCTGTAAAACAAATACGACACTTGTAGGTGTACCTAGTTTCCCCTGACCACAGTTACTCCAGTGATGTGACATAAGCCCACTGCCCAGTTATAAAAAATGATCACAGCCATGGATGAAAAGAAAATCCAGCAACTGCAAACAAAGTTCACTGTTTTATGTTGCTGTCTTTCAGTGCTATGGTAGTGCTTACCCTATTTGAGAAAAAGGGAAACAGAGATGTAGTTTACTTAAAACAAACAAAGAAAAAGCCACGTGCACACAAAGATCGGGGGTGACAGCCCAGCTCCACAGATGTGTGGCAAGCTGTGCTTTTTCCGAAGTTCCCTTCTCTCTGCTGACCAAAGAGCATCTATGACAGCGTTATCCCCTTGGTGCATCTCATGCTTTCATTCTGCTTTCTCACATATTGCAGAACGTGTAGCACAACCTCCTTGCTTCAGTGGGTGGCAAAGGTTGAGATCTGGGAAATACAACCCCATTCCTCCCGGGTGAAGGGATGCAGCCTAATCTGGTTTTCATAGCCACCTCTTTGGTGTGTAAATGAAAAGGCAGTGTATTCTGTAAATTGTAGGTGGCAATATCTTTTGCACTTTGAGTCAGCAGGAGATAAAATCACAAGGAGACATCTTTATCCCGTACCACAGAGCTCCAGAGCCCCAGCACTCTGTACAGGTGTTGTCCTTGGGCTTTTGCTGGGATGAGGGATGGGTCCCACCTTTGCTACCTGAGCCACAGGTATGGCACATGCTTCTTGCAGCTGCTGTTGCTGGTGCTGTTCTGCGTCTCCAACATAATTTTAGGTGGCTTATTAGACTTATGATTGATGACAGACAAAAGAGGATATACAGCTACTCACTGACATTCATGCTTGCCTTTTAAATATCGTACTCCGTGGCTTCAGATCTCTATTTTACACTCAAGTGCTCTAAGCCCCACATTAGTGCATCTCTTCCTCCTCCAAATTAGCGTATTCCCTTAAATTCACTCATATTTCAGCAGCCGGTCTTTAAAGCAAATTGTGCATTATTTGCCCTTTTCTTTTTTCTCCTTACATTCCATACTTCTCAGTCCAGCATGAACTCTCCACTGTGACTAAATTATAAACATTCTGCTTGCCGTTATGTCGGACCCCAGCTATTTTTTTTCTTCCTTATTAAATTATGTTTACCTGAATACATCAGGTTCATTTCACCTAGGCAGGATGTCCCATTAAGCATGACAAGTAGGAGGTTGTGAGATTAATGCCCTTCTTGAGCCTGAATTAGTGTGTCAGCATCTTTTCAGACCTGGGACCACAGAATGTAGGAAGCATGCCATAATGGACCTTAGCCTTTAACTGAACTGCTCTAATATTATTCCTATAACAAGACTACTTTTAAAGAGGCTCATTATTGGCTTCATTAGATATGTTACTTGCATCAGTGGCTGTAGTTACTCGTATAATATAGAAGAGGTTAACATAGCGTATTTTTTATGTATTATATGGCATATAGCTTGAAGTAGCCAAAAGGTTTATGGCGATGTAATTGGTAGTTAGTGTGAAATTTGTAAGACAAATAGACAATACCTAGGGTAACCCCTATAATCCTCTCCTTTCAGTTTTTTACAGCCACCAAAGGGCCTCATTAAAACAGCAGTCAGCACCTTAGTGAAAAGATACAGTGCTTATAGTGCCCAAATGTGACAGAAAATCTGCATTTTGTAAATCTGACACCTTTGATAGATTATACAGTGTGAAGCCATTGCTTCTAAGCATTATGATAACGCTTAAGGTTCTCTTCTGAATCCAACCGTGCTATATTCACTGGATATAACAATGTGAAAAAGAGCTGGTTGAATAAAATAAAGCATGTGAGATGGAGAGGAGCCTTTTTCCCTTTGATGCAAAGCTCATCTCATGCAATGGGACTAACTGCTGTAGTTGATATTCCCGGCTCTGCTCGTACTTAGGGATATGTACATGTAAATATTGGCAAAATTACTGCTTAATATACAAATGCAAAAAGAAACTCTGCCTACATCAACCAGTTTATATGGCTCTGTAAGGAAGACTGCTTGTAGCATTATGCTTGTGCAGAATGCTGATGGTGTTAAGGTTTCTTTTTCTTTTTTTTTTTTTTTTTTTCCAGTTTAAAGGCCTGATTTTGTTCTCACTTAGACTTGTGTAAACCCAAGTGGATTCCAGTGCCCTCTGTGAGTCCTGCTGTCACTCAGACTCCTGTAAACTTGATGTAATGCACTGGCTTGCATGGAATTAAATGGGTGGGTGCAATTAAAGGAGAATCTGACCAATGAATGCATTCTACTTTCAGCTTATTTACAATAACAAGAAAACAAAAATAAAAAATAGGTTTGCAGTACTGTGGTGGTTGCATGGAATCTCACTCCTTGCTCTATAAGCTGTAGCTACATATGGTTGTTACTACCAATATATTTGGTGGAGTGAACTGCTTGAAGCTGAGCAAACATGAGTTGCCATGGTTGATTAGTTACAACTATCTGCTCTTAATTGCAAAAGGCAACCTCAAAATCCAGAGGTCCAGAGCTGTGATTATTATCTTCCTCTTTTTTTTTTTTAAAGAACTTGCCAAAAATAAAATGAAAACAATCACTTAGTACTTCCCATTGCCTGGTTTGCCACTGAATAAGTTTTTGTGCAGTTTTTGCTCAGGGGGACAGGATGTAGGTTACAATGTTTGCTTGGGCTCCAAACGTGGCAGCCGTTTACCCCTTCATCTGAAAGATTTCCTCTTGTATTAGAGCTGCTAAATAGACAAAGAGTGGAGTAAAAGTCACGTTTGTTTCCCTGATTAAAAAAAAATTGCGCCACTGACAATTCCTAAAGAGGAATTCCACCTTAGTCCTCTGATAGTTTCAGAAAACGTGCTGTTCAGTGTAGCTGAAATAGGAATGCAAAACATTAAAAAAGGGGAGGAGGGGATTCATGTGTGAAGCATTTTATTCCCTCTTGGATTAGGATTTGTTCCTGCCCAGGGTAAATCTGCTGTTTCAAGGTGCAGAATCGATCCCTGTGGGTAATAAGGGCTGAGTAACACTGCTCAGTGATTCCAGGGGGTTTGATTTTGTTTTCTCTTGAAAGATATAAAGATAAAGTGAACCTGTTGAGCTGTTTTCTTCACAAGAATTTTCACAATTTGAAATTTAAGTGCAAATGCATTCAAATACTGCAGCAAAACAGGAAATAACTGAAGTTACATTGCAGTTTACGTTCTGCTTTTACTATTGCATAATGTGGGGCACTTCTTTCTAGATGCTTATGACTTTAAAAGCATTGGCAATATCAAAAGTACTCAAAAATTTTCTATTGTCCTTTAAATAAGAAAAAGCCACCTTTGTCTCACTGCATTACATCGACTCCTCAAGCTGTTTTTTATCCTCAGTGTCCTAACTGAAGAAGTGTCTTTCTACATTGTTGCAGTCTTCCAAGGTTTGTTGTTACAACACCTAGCTTTGCTTTTGCAAAAGCAGAATTAAAAATGCAAGGAGTGGAAGCTCTCTCTCCACCATGGTGCAAACGAACTCTCTGCACTTCTGCTGCAGTGGCTTCTGAAGTGTCGCTACCAAAAAACTGACTCCTTCTAATTGTGTTCCTTGTTTCCAGGTTGTCCAAAATTTGTGCCTTACTTCTTGCAAATCATACAGTTATTAAAATGTACACCGAAGAAAATCCCTAGAGAGAGACACAAGCCTCTCTCTCTCTCTTGTTTGATCTTTGGCCATTGATAGGCAAGGTCTTGAGCAGCTGAGTTGTGTGTCTTGGGCCATGTGAGTGGAGAGGTTCATTCTGGCTTCGGGTCCTCCTGGATGGTGGCCACGCTGCCTCTCTCACCTGGGGGATCATGGCTTCACTGTAAAGCGTAGCATTCTACTTGCTTTAAAAAAAGGCACCCAAGTCTTTGTGCCTTGTGGTCACTGGTATAAAGCAGGGAGCAAATGGACATGCCTGGGTTTCTCGCAGAGGACGGTTGTGCGGTACCTAGATGACTTTAATTAATCTTGCAGGACAATATGGAGCAGCATGTAACAGCAAACTGATTCTGTCCATGCATGCTAGAAGTAATTTTGTCTTAAACAGCAAAACAAGGGCTTGCTTAGGTGTGGGTAATACTGAAATCAGGACCTGCAAAAAGCCTTTCGAATTATTTTACATATGTGTGTGTGCATACATATATATATGTATATATATAAAAGCCTAGGCTTGGTCAATACAATGGCTTGCAGTGCTAAAAGAGCATTTCTGAGTACTGTGTCTATGGTTTTTAATTCAGTGGGTTATTCACATCTGTTAGGTGAGAATTACAGAGTGCTGAAATAATGTATTCTTGTGTTTTAGATCTATCACTGCCAAAGGCTACTGAATAGTAAGTATCAACATCTGTGTTACTTCGTCTTTGAGTTTTCTGATTAAATGTGTCTAAACATTTCAGATGCTATTGGAAATAAAAATGAAAGTAGTTTTGAGCCGGTTTGATGTAGGATTTCACCAAAACATGCTAACAGCAAACATTAGTTAAAGGACTGTATTTGCAATTAGCCCTAACTAACATTAACCTAGTATTCTGATTTGTATTATTGAAAGGACGTTAGGCTCTTGAAACTGTAAGGAATGGAGTAAATATAAATAAAGGTACCTGTATTTTGACAGTGACGTTCCACCTCTGGTTCCCTGCATACACAAAAATCATTCAAATGCCTTTTCTTTCCCTGACAAAAATATTCATTAAAAACATTTCACTGTGCTGCCTTTTAATATAGCGCGGGCATTCAACCTGCGCAGGAAGCTCCCTGGAACCACACAAATACTGTGTAATTATCTTGTGGCTCCCCGCTGGCTGCTGCATATTCCAAGCACAAAGTGAGCAGCACATTTCTAGAGCCTGACTTCTGTCTTCATTGTCCCTGCTTGGAATATGAAGCTCCGCTTCATTATAGCATACCTGATCAAACTTGATAGATTTAGCCATTATTCTTGACTGTGTCAACTTTCTACAGCTTTTTTTTTTTTTTTTTCCTTTTTTTTTTTTTTTTTCCCCTCTTTCTTGGGCTCTTTTGTTTTGCCACCCAGGGAATGCATCTTATTTCTAGGCGCTCTGCCTCTTTCTCTTTCTCTCTCTGTCTCTGCCTGCTCCCCCCCCAACCCCCCAACAAACCAAGGCTTCAGCAAATAATGCTGCTGGTGTGTCATGTGATTCAAGGAAAATAAGGCTTGCAATTTTTTTCTCAATTGTCCTTTATGGTTTTTATTGACTTTTTTTTCTTTTTCTTTTTCTTTTTTTTTTTTTTTTTTTTCAGTTTGTTTCTATTAAAAAAAAATTATACCGCAATATTGACATACAATACAGAAAAGCTTTGAAAAATCCTTATTTTCTGTTAGTGGTGCAATAAATTTAATGTTGTGAGGATTTTTTGTCTGTTTTATGACAACTTTCAAGTAGCACTTCAGAGTTCATATTTTCAAGAATGATTCAGGCAAATTTATCTTATCAAATTTTATAAATCATTACTTTGTTTATTTAATCTAGCGACTTATCATCATGTTTTCTTTGCAAAAGGCATTAGATCATTCTCTGGGCAAATACAGATGTTAATATGACTGGTTTACCATAACAGATTGCTTTGTAGTTTTTGAGAGTTGCTATGCAACAATGGAGCTGCTCCGGCAGATTTTTAAAATACTGGATGAAACACAGAGCATTTTCATAGCTAACCTAACACAGATCCCTTAAATTGCTGCAAAACGAGTTAACCAACGTATGAAAAATCTGCTCCCAAATTTGTAAGGCTTACAGGATCAACCCATTTTTACTGTCATGAATGAGCATGGTGAACAGAGTGCCAAAGCTTTCTAAGCTTTATATATAATCTGTAGTATTTGTCATGTTGGTATGTATATTTTACAGGCACAATAATGTAGAAAACCACTTATTAATTTGGCTTATTAAGCAGCAGTTCTGAATTGTTCAAACTTTAGAAAGAAATCAGGCTTCTTTCCTTTTGTTTCTCATTTGGTTGCAGATTAGAAGGTAAAGCGTGTCTTATAGTTTCCAGCAAGTTTACTGGGAGATTCTGATTGAGGTATATTGTGTAGCAGCATTTTAACACTTTTAGGTATCGGTCTAGCTTAGATTTAGTGTTATGCTTTTTAAATTAAAAAATCATTATTTTTTAGAGTGGCATTTTCAGTCTCACCAAAAGCTTCTCGGCATCTTAAAATGTAAATTGCAGAGAAGCAACACAAAGGATAAAGAGAAGATTTTGAAGGCAATCACAGTGATCACTTAATTCAGTCTCTGCATATCCACTTGGCATAAGGTAATTAGAGTGCCACATTGCTGTAAAGACAGAAAGCTTAGGGTACCATTCTGACTCACCCAGACGATAATACATGATTAGAAGTCAGTGACAGATCACAACTGCTGAATGACCCACCAAGGTCTTATCAAGGGCAAATCGCATAATTAGCAAGCACTTCGCTGGCAGAGGAGTACAGTGCTATTGTTCTGGCACAATCAAATTAGCCCAGCCAATGAGGTCACTGTTCCGTGACCTTAAAGATATTTCATGTTTTATTTTTCTACCATATAATAAAAAAAAAATTAAAAAAAAAAAAACCAACAAAAAAACCCCCACCACTTTAAACTGAGCTGAAGTTCTTATGGATGCTGCAAATATCCATTGTGAAGGCATTTCTGGAATACACTGCTGCCTCCTTAGTTCATCATGTTTGGAATAAAGGAGTTGGCTAATGCAGCCTGACCCTGGGGGCCACACATGTAATGGAGCCACTTTGACAGAAATTGGAGCATCTCGCCAGGCCTGGAACTCATTTGCCCTGAATGCATCCGTGGCATCCTGCACGGAGGGGGAGGGAGAGCCTTCATGCAAGCACACAATCTTTCCTTCATTATGATAATTAGCACAATTATCTTGATTTGCTCATTTTATCTGTATTTTCCCCAAGGTTTGGCCATTTCCCTTGTCTCTCCTGCTCCAAAGCGGGGCTCTCAGCTCAGGGCAGCAGTTGCTGGGGATCGGGGACATCAGGAGCACCCCAGGCATGTCACCCGCGGAGTGCCGCGGAACGGCCACACTAAGATGTGCACACAGAGAAGCCTTCCAAGCCGTCCCCAGAAAGCCTCTTCTGACTTCTCGTATGGCAGAGCATCCTCAGGCTCACCAGGAACTGGAACCTCCCGATTCACAGCACAGCTCTCCAAAGCAGGCTCACCTTCAAACTCCTATTTTTCAGCTGAATTTGGAGTCACTGACACAAACTTCTTTTTTTCAGTCCTTTGTTCCCGAAACAGAAATACAGTTTTGAATTGATCTGCACACTTGTTAATATGCATGGTTTATAGGAGCACCATTGTAAGTTTTAGGAAAATTGAGAATATAGGCTTAAATAAAGCCTATTCTCTTCTGGTAGCCTGCACGTGTTTGGGCTACGTATCCCAACCTCTCCTGGATAATTGAATCAAAAAGGTTTATAATGAGTTATCTCTGTCATGTCTGGGCCTCTGTCGTTGCTTTCCTTTACTGTGGTTTATTTATTTATTTTTAGCTTGGCTTAACTTAAGGGAGGAACTCTGAAATGTTTACATGCTGCGAATTTAAAGATGAGCTTTTATTCTCAGTCAAAACGGAAATGAAATCTCAGCACTCAAGTGTCCTTTCCTGGGTTTGGAAGAGGTGGTGAAGATGAGATCTGCTATTGACAGCACCTTCTTTGGTTGTAATTAGTCGTGGTAGAAAGAAGAGCAGGAAATGAGGGCTAAGCTGCATGCTTAAATAACATATTTCTCATGGCAGAATGTGTGTGAATGCTCACCCTTGATCCAGTTACATAATTCCAGATATAACCTCGCTTGTGTGTACCACACCTGCTTTATAGTGCTTGTGGTCCTTCCCATTCCCCAAGCACATTTTTATTGATAAATAAACAAATGTTCCTTACTGCCATATGATATGTAGGTAAAATACAAGAATTCATTAGAGAAAGCAATTGAAATTAAAGATCAGTGATGCAGGTTCTTTCCTAAGAATTAATTCTGAAAATACATTCTATCTATTGTAAGTAGCCGGGCTGAGTCTGAGAAGTGTGCCATTGCAACTTTTCCTTGTCTGGCAGACAGCTTATTTCTACAGGTCTCGTTGATTGTGCAAACACAGGAACATTCTCTTTCCTTGAGAATTAATATTGACTGTGTATAGAGCGACAGCAGTGCTACAGCTATCTGCAAAATCATATAAACATATATAATTACTCTGAAAATCTAATCTATTTCTGGATACATAGTCCATGTGATAACTTTTGTTTCACTGGATAAAATGATGAATTATATACAAAGAAGCAATTACGGTTGTTCTTGAATCGGAGGTGGAAATGCACCCTTTGTATATACAGACCTGCTTTTAATAAAAGCCATTTATTTCTCCAGTTTTAAAAATGTGTGTGTGTGTATAAGGATGAGTGTCGGTGTGTGGATGTTTACCTGTCTGTGTATAAATAAAATGAAAAACTGTGTCTTTGTATATCCTGCGTGTGTAGATGCATGTATAAGCATACAATAATTCATAGTCCCATAAGCTCTTGGTGGACATTCCTGCCTCAGTCATTCAGCCCCCACCATGAAAGTCCCCTAACAAACAGGATTAAAATTCACTCCTTTCAACCATCCTAGGCATTTATTCCTTCCTTTTCATTGAGCTACATTTGTCTGATTTAACAAGATAAGATTTGAGTGCTGATGCAGCCCGTTGTTAATGCAGCAGCCGCATCCACCATACCATCGACACTATGCATCAGAGGGATGCATAAATCAGGTATTCAAAAAAAATTAGATATGCAGCACACCAGTTTTATAGTCCCAGCCTCAGAAATTGAAATGGCCCAGATTAATGTATTATATCTTACACACTGTCCGAGTGAATCAACTTTAATATATTGAACAGATTCGCAGAACAAGACTTTGTTATCTAAGGAGCACTCGGAAGAAGGAATTGACCTGAGGATTTGATTTGGTTCAGGTAGTTCATGTTGTACAGCAGCATTTGAATAGTTTCACATAAAAATAAAATTTGTATCAGAAATATTTCACATCGTTCTGGGCTTGCTCATATTGAAGCTTTGCGGTGGGGCAATATGACAGAAACAATGTCCAGCAAAAAGATGATTTTAACCTTTGCTTCAGACATGTCAAAACAATATGATGTAATTTTAATGCAAACTGCTGTTTCATTGCAGAGGCGCTTCCACACACTGACTTTAACTAGTTTAGGTTTATGCTGAAAATGAAAAGCCCATTGAATTTCATGTATGATGGAAACGCCATCACAATTTACACTGAGCTGCTCCCAGAGCGCGCGTTCTGTGTGAAGCCGCGCGGTGCGACGGTTCCTATCGGACTGCACCTGCAGCATCAAGGGCAAATGAATGTTAGTGAGGTGCTGGGGCTGCTCCTGGTTTGGTGAATCACCCCAGCTGTTAGAGTTTGGACACACATTTGCTTTTTGAAAATGTAGCAGCAGCCCTGAGTAAGATGGGGCGCAGTGAGGTGCAGGGCTGTCAAAGGCTCTCAAGTACAGTGAGCTCGAGTCTGGGGGGTCTCGTGTGATGCAAAAAGAGAGCACAGCATGTGATTGGAAAGTGCTCGTATCTGTAATTGTGCTTGGCTAATTAGCCAATATTCCATATTCTGAGCACCCATTACACACCTTGATGTAAAAACCAGGCATGTTATTGAGATGTTTTTGCTCCTATGGATGTTGAAGATGCCTAGTAAGATTTAAAAATACGTGGCTATCTTACAGCACTTGGAATTGTTAGGTGCTTTTCAGACATCCCACGCCTCTAAAATATGTCCACAGAGGGTTAGAGAGGTTTAAGTCTGCCCTTTTTGAGCATTTTATGTCAACCTATTTGTGCTGTGTAAAAAATAGATATTTAAGCAGGTAAGGGTAGGCTATGGCTGATCTAATGCGGTTATAGATTAGCCGAAGACACAGAAACCTTGTTAAGTTGTACTAGATCTGGAGTCAAAGCCTGGGCTAGGGAGATGAACATGGTGTATTTCCCCATAGGAAAGTAAATAATAGTGCAGGGAGAAGTCAAGTCTGGTCCACTATTTAAGGCTGTCCAATGGATCAGGCTAATGCCGTGGCATGGGAATCCCAGGAGTTGCCTGGGACATGGAGGCATGTTTTGAGCCATCTGAGTTTCTTTGAGCACTCTCCAGGCACCAGTCAACTTCACATTTTTAGCTTCATCCAGAAGACAAAGTCCCATCTGAATTAATATCCCAGTCTTTTCTCTTTCATAGGCAACGTTGTAATTTACAGTAACTTGTACTAGGAAAGAAATTGCAATACATGTGTTATCTTTTTAACTTGAAGAAAATGTATGAATCAATTAGGCTGAGCTAAAATCCTTACTGAACTTTCACTCTCCCACCTCTACTCCTGCCCCAGCCACTTGATATAAATTATGAGTCTTTCTTTTTTAGATCAAACTGTGTCTACCTAGACTGGTAACAATGAAAGAGAGATATTATTATCAACTTAGCATTTATTGCATGCTATCAGAAAGGGCAATTTTGATTTGTCAACAAATTCACTGTCTTCTTGTATATAATAACTGTGAATAATTAGCACTAAATGCATACAGGAATCCAGCATTAGAAGGTTGGAATGTTTAAGATATGATTATATACTTAAATTTGGAAAAGCTGGCTCTTTTGCTCAGCATGTTCCTCATAAATGTTGAGACTGCATGTGAGCCATTTTCCTCCAAGGTCTAAGTGTGTGCTTAGCTTCTGCAGTGAGCAGGGAACTTTTCTTCCTTTTTTGCTAATTTATGTATTTTTTTCCTCCATGAAATTGGAAGTCATCAATTTTACAAAATCATATTATAAACTTATAAACTAGTATGAGTGGAAATATCTGGTAGAATTTGTGAAACTGTTAAACCATTCAGACAATTAGAAGAACATTTTAAAATCAAGTCACAGTTATTCCAGTGCATTAAGTATAACTCTTTAATGTTGCAGAGTCTGTGGCTTCCATCTGTTCCATCAATTAAACTGTACGTTGATCTATGAAGTTATTAGCATAGCCAAAGTTCCAAATAGATCTGTTTTGCCACCAAAGGAAAGCCAACATCATTTAGCAGGAGCAATAATGCAATTTCTATTACAAGCCCTCTCCCAGTATTTGTTTGTGTGTGTGTGTATGTGTGTTTCCTTTTATAATACAGATAGAGTTGAGCATTATGTGCTCCAGAAAAGAGAATCAGAGGGAGGTCGGGGTGGTGCTTTACTACCTGTGCTGTTGCAAGAGAACTTGGATTTTTGTGAATAAAGTCATCAGAGAAACAGTTAGCAGAACAGACATTCCTTTATCCTGGTTACACTGGTGAGTCTCCTTGGCTGTTTCTAGCTGTCATCACCAAATAGAGGAGTGAGCTGTAGAGGCTGCTCACAGGTTCAGATAATTAAGAGAGTCTTGGCATCAATTCAAAAGTGGCCCAATTTTCTCATGGAAGGGATGATGGCAGTAAAAATACTCATGACTTTAGATGAGCCTGAGTCTTGTTCTTGAGGTTCAGCGCTGGGGTACTGCTAGCTTTGCATCAGACAGGTGGTCCCTGAGTTTTCTGGACCACAATCACATTTGAGTTTTGTTCATCTATTCATTGAGGGTTATGTAAGAACTGAGGTCAATTCTATTCTTGCTGATGGGTCTTGCTCACTTGATGGGTAACCATTCTCTATCAAATGAAGTTCCTGTCTAATTTCTCATTTAGTTACAACCTGAGAAAGATGCAGCACATAACACTTACAAACAGGAAAAAGGTGGCTGAAAACATCCATCAGAACGCAAAATAAATGCCTGCTGACAGCATTGGAGCTGGAGCAGTTTTCCATTGTCCACTTGCTTTACTCGGACTCCTGGCAATGCAGGTGCATCTGCTGGATCTCAGAAATGGATACTCCCAGAAATTGATCCATATCACAATAAGCATTATGGCCACAGATCTCTGGCTGTAGGTAATGGATCTGTTACTGGTGCTGGCATAGAGTTAGAGATTTCGTATTGACAATTGGCTTGATCTCTTTATAATAGAATGATCTTTGACAGAGTGACTTTCATCCAGGCTCCCATTTCTCCCGGGGGCTAGGAGAGTAAGGGAATTGCTCTAAGCATAGGAAAAGAGGTGCTGATAATAATATGGCAACTGTCCCTTTCAGCGTTGTCAAACAGAATGGGTGACAAGGTTATCTTTGTTGGATCAGAAAGCAGAAATACATTGATAAAAAGGAGCATCAGAGTGCTTTGAGAACTCCTCAACAGGAAGAAGCGGTAGTGTTACCAAATAGCCCTTTTCCTGGTGCAGTGAATAAGTTGTCCCTTTTTCTTGCTAAATGTCTTTCCAAGTTGAGGTGCTCTAAGTCTTTCAGGATGAGCTTTTCCTTGCCCATCCTTTCATCTTGGCTAGGTGTTTGTGTCTTACACACATAAAATTTCATAAAATAACTCTACGGGTCAAGTTTTCAAGCCACATTCTCTGCATCTTTCCTCACAACCTCCTTTATCAAAGTTTGAGATTTTTGTGCAAAGTTAACTCTTGCCCCTGTTTTGATAGTAGACTCCTGGAATCTCATTCTCTTTACTTACCGTTGGAAACCTCCCTCTTTCTCTTTTCTTGTTGAATCCTTCTCTAACACAGTAGGTTTCCAAAGATTTTAGTCCCAAAGCAGTCTAGCTGGTCAAGAGAGGATTCAGCTACCCATCCAATCATCCCTTCTCTGTTGTAAAACTTGCACCAGTTACTCTGAAATTTGGAGCACCCTCAGTTTCCAGCATACTACAAATTGGGAAATATGTCTTAACGTCTGTTACTGCTGCAAATAATAATCTTGATGCCACTTTCTTGGCTCTCACTCTCCGGGATGATGTAGTTCTCATTAGTGGTTGATACCTCCCATTTACATATATGTGACAAATGTGTTACTGAATGTAAACATCTTATGAAATATCATGCTGCATGCAAAACTAACCTCTCCAAGAGAGAACAAAACAGAAACCTCAGTCTGTCGCACTACCCATCACTCTCACATTTTAGATTTGAATCAGACCTATTTAAACTCTGCTCTCATACTGGGAGAAGGATGGAGGGCAAGTGGGGCAGAAATGTTGAGTTCTGAAAAAGTCAGTGGCAGGCTGAAAAATTCTGGCTAGATATCTTATTCCTCATGTACAGCTTGGCAGGGCACTGGTGGCAAAAGGTGAAGAGAAGATAGATACCTGCATGCTTCAAGTTACAGCAGGAAAATTCAGTGATAATGCTGTCAGAGATGCTCATTTCAAATAAATGTAAGGAATAACTGGTTAGAATTAAGCAATCCTTTTCAAGATTGCTTTTATGCAACAAATAAGGCAGTTGAAATTATCTATGTATTAGAGATTAAATATTTGGCAATACCAGGATTAATATATCAATATATGAAATAAACTGCAGTTCAGAGGATTCTTGACTGTTCAGTAATGTTGCTTGTACAGACACGTTCTCTTCATGAGAAGAAATGCACATTTCCATGTTTCCTTACTTTTCATATTCTTTCTTTTTAACAAAAAGTTAAGTCTGTGAACAAATTACTGTGTTTGAGAGAGAACTTGATGTTGGTAAATTATGGTCTTTTCCCAAGTTTCCCTTTTCCTTTTAGAAATAACCTTCCTATGCAGCACTGCTCTATTTTCTTTCTCTCTTTCATTCCCAGCAGTTCTCTTGTCCATATCATCCAAAATACTGTGCTTGCCTTATAGCTCTATTTTTTTTTCTTCTTACAGATACGTTTTTTGGGCTGGAGTAGTATTTCTGTATTTTTGCCTTCCCTGGTTTCCAGTACTTGCAACTGCTGCTGGTTCCTTGTAACACCAGGATTCACAGAACTGATATTGCAGTTTGCTTTGCATGGTTGAATTTCATTTGGATGCAATTCACAATTTGAAATAAAAATACAAATCCTTCTGACACTGTACAACTAACGCTGACCACAAAACAGGGCAAAGTAGGAAATGTAGTGGCATATTCCATTTCAATTTTTAGCCTATACATTGTGGGGTGTTTTTTTTCGTTTTTTTTTTCCCCTCTCTCTTTGCAATTACGTGTAAAACACAAGTGAGGAATGATATGCTGCATCTAAAAAATTAAGTAATTTTTTTAAGCTCACTTTTTTTTTTCACTCTGTACTTCAGTTTTTTTACACTGACCCTTCATCGCTCACTCTAAGGACAACTCCAGCAAAAAAATCCAAATTTCCTGTGTATCAAGGCTAATTTCTTAAGTTCTTTATGACATTGTAATGGAGGAGGTGCTTTTAAATACTGAATTAATTGAATTAAAAGGAAGAGTTTAATAGGAATTTATAGGGTTTCAGGGTTGAATGCTGCTATTTGGTGAGGTGAATCCGTCACCCTCAGTCAAAATTCATACTGATGGAAACCACACACTGTGCTGGCAATGACAGCATGTGACTTCCAGTGGTATGTAGGAAAAAAGTTAATTCAGGTTTGTGTGGATAAAATGTGGTTCAGAACAGTATGTTATTGTATTCAGTTTCAGAAATTGTAAATAGTTCTGGTGCAACTCATATCATTCTCTCTCTCTCTCTCTTTATATTTTTTTTTTCTTTCTTCTTTTTATTTTTTCTTTTTTTTTGGAAGATTTCCCTCAGTCTGGTGATGGCATTTCAGGGGAGTCAATACGCTGAGTTTTAAATGACATAAGCAGATTTTTTTTGCTGGGGGGCACAATTTTGGGTGTTTATTGGGGAAGATCTTTTAGCATGGTGAGATTATCACTATAGCACACAAACATACAAGATGAGTTCATGCACAGCACTCTCAGCCAACTGCCATTCACCCCTTTCACAGTTGTTACAACTGGAATTTGAACTAGATATCATGATTTAAGGTAAACAAGAGTGGTTTCTTTGTTGCTTTCATTGTTATTGCTAAATTAGGAGACCAGGTTGTTATTTTTTTGTTCCTATTTATACATTAATATACTTTTTTAAAGTCTCACCAGAGGATAGGTGGGGTAAAATTCAGCTCTCCATTAATTAGGCTGTTTACAGACTTACACAGCATCACAGCATATTGGATTTCTGCTGGCTTTCTTACTAGCAAGTTTCCCAGATCAGAAGGTACTGATCCTTCATGCCTTAATACTCTGTGTGTATCAGTAATTTCCTTACAGCGTTTTTCAGAACGAGGATGGCTGCTCTTGAGCATTTGACTTACCTACAATTTGGTGGGTTTAGATATGCATTTTTCTTTTTACTCTGTTGTTCCTTATGCTGTGGTGCCTTTGTGAGTGGGACTCTAAGTAAGTGATGGAACTAGAGATGGAAACCATTCGCCCTGCTGCCAGGATTGGGATCTCTCCTTCAGCAAAGGTACCTTCTTTGAGCAGGTGGTAAGGTGGTCATTGCCATGTGGCATTGGACACAGGCTGGACTGGAAAACATCTATCCAGCCCTTTAAATGTTTTCTTATACGATATCAAATTTTTACAGATGCAGCCCCATTATCTTCAAGAGTGTCAGGGCTATCCCTCTGAGCGTAAATTTCCCTCAAAATGTTTACAGCTGTTTAAGCAGTAAGAATGCACTGAGGATCAAATTATAACAACCTGTATACATAGCTGTTACTAAACAAGACCTGCTGATTTCTTTTCTTCAAGTTATACAGCAATTTAAACAAATAACATCATACTCTAAAGCAGTGTATCATTTTCATACTTTTCAGCTATGATGAAGTATGAGCTTTAGAAAAAAGAATGGGGGAAGAACAGTGATATGTCCAAGAAAATCATGACGTTAATAACACAGAATATGTTCAGAAGGATACAAACACCATCAAATAGGTACAGTAGTGATTGGATTGGTGAGAGTGAAGAGAATATTTCACATTTTCTTATTTGCATGTCCTGTCGCTTCATGATTTGAGATTTTGATAATAAATAAAGCTTCAGTGAAATTTAATATGAATTGAAGTACGGATGTGATCACCTCGCAGTGATTGTAAATAGCAAAGTTTTTCACAAAGTGCTTTCCAAATAAATGTTTTGGAGCAAAGAGGTTTTGTGCACCAATTCTAGAATTTCATTAAGGGGCAGCCATACCCATACTGCACTCAGTCTAACAGAGATCAATAATAATCATCTTCAAATTGATAAGTGGTAAAGATGTAAACTTTATAGCTGCTGAGTACCTGAAGAAGGTTTTCCCTCAAGTGTTAATGGCAAACATGCTGCATGTAAAACTACAAAAGGACAGTGCCTCTTTAACAGGGACTACTATTTGTGCTCCGTGGAGCTTTGCAGTATTAGTAAAGCAGCATGAAAGAGTTGATTTTCATTTTATGTTGTGCTTGTGAGGCATTAACATGATGTTCTAACACTTGTAAATGAATACAGCTCTTGCCTAATCTGTCATTTTAATGCCTTATAGATTTTATTTCACTCTATGTTGTACCAGATTCTCAATAATAATAATCAACTGCTTTGTTGTTCTCTTGCAGAAATTAAATTTCTGTAGTGAGTGTGCAACTAATAAAAGATGTTGCTTGAGGAAACAAAAAATAAATATGATGAATCATAAAAGTTGTATATGGGGGGTTGCTCATATATGAAAGACAATTACCAAACCAGTGGTAAATTCATCTGATTCTCATATTGTCAACAGCTTAATAACTCTCACAAAGGGCTTAACCATGGTAGCTTTGTCTATATTGCTGCCTGTAATCACAAATGTGTATCCCCACAGACAGTGATCTATATAAAAGCTGTAGGTGTGTGCTTACACTTTTTGAAATGCTGTTGACATTCTCATGCTATGTGTTCTTATATGGAGTTGAGAAGTTTTGCAGGTTGGTTCTAACTCTGCCAGTTGCCTGAATCTATCCACTTTCCTGTCAGCTGGTAAAGCATTGAGGTGAGATGCTCAGGCAGGAGCCAAGCTGGAAACAGCAAGAATGTTATGGTTTCAAAGGCGTCTAATGGGCAGCCCTTGCAGGCCAAATGTGCATGTGCTTACTGTAGACATTTCTAAATATGGCTTCTAAGAATGCTAGCTACAGAGTAGGCTTTAGACTTCACCCTGAAAAAGCACAGACAGAAAAGCAGGAGAAAAATACATTACCACACAAATCCAGGACTCTGAGATGCTTCGCTTGGGTTTTTCAAAGTCTCTTTACTCTTTAGGAAAGAAAAGAGGTGTAATTCAGTCCCAGATAATCTGGCTGACTGTATGTAGGGGATACGTCAGGTTTTGGAATAACATGGCTGTACTGTCAGGTAAAGTTCACTGTCTGATACCTGCAGTCTTCCGTGTGAGGTGTTGCAAACATGGGTGAGGTGTTTTAAAACTGTGGTTTTAAAACTCATATATTTTAAATACCTTTTTTCTTAACATGACTGTGGTGATGCTTGTTTGTATAAAAGCATACACTTATCTGTTTGGTGATATATGCTTCACGTATAACCTCATCTTTTGCTCCTGCTTGAGAATATGACTCCTAACTTCACTTTCAAGTAGCCAGAGTACTGTAATTCCTTGCATTTGCTGAAGTATAAGAAAAAGGGTACAAATAATCTTTGATAGGAGCGCAGAGGTCTTTGTGAGGATGTTTAACACCCAATTCCTACAGCGTCCAGATGTTCCCATTAGGTAGCAACCTGAAATGACTAATGCTCCCAAGCAGCTCAGATTCATTTTGGTTGGAACCACAGGATACCCAGCTCTTCCTTGTGCCTTGTTACTCTTTTTTCTCCAAAAGGAATTTAGGATCTCCTAAGTAACCAGTTGCTGCTGAGGAGACTGTGTACCTCTGGGGACCTGGTCTATCAGCATTGATTTTTACCTGAGATACTGCAGCAGGGAAGATCAATTGAGCAGAGAATCGTTCCAAGAGCACTCATGTTGCTGTTGCCAATTTCTTATTTTGAGGTGAATGCAATGAATGCTATGCTGTTGATGAAGATGGGACTACACAGGGGCAAAACACCTTCTCATCCCTTAATACAAGGTATTGGGCTGTATATCGAAGTGGCAACCCCATGTGTATCGTCTCTTTGCAATCCTAGCAGTATCCCCCATTTTGTCTTTTCTTTTCCTGGTTGCTGATCAGACTTTTCTAGGAAACACATCTAGAAGAAAATCCAGAGGTTGTCTTTTCTTGTGGGAAAGTTCAGTGGGGACCATGTCATTTCAAATTTGGATATGAGCTGTAAAATATTTTACACAAATCAACTTCTTAATTCACAGCTAAATAGCATCATGTGCTATTATATCTTTGTGTTGGCATGGAGCTAGTGCAGCATATGTACAGATGTGCCTGCCAAAGGACAGGTGTAGGTTGAAGAACCAAGATGGAAAAAATTGAGGTGACAACATGAAGCAACAGGAAACTTGTAACATCATCACAGAAGACTCCTATTTTGAAAAATAGGGTAATTCAGGTTGGGACGGACATCAAGAAGCCTTTAATACTGCTCAAAGCAAAATCAGCTATTACATCAGGCAAGGTTTCTCAGGGTCTTATCTCACTGTTTCTTGAGAATCCCCAAGGATGGAGCCTGCTCAGCCTCTTGGACAACCAATTCCACTGCTTGATATTGTTGAGATGGGAATACCATGAGTGCCTGATGGAACAGGATATTTATTTATTTATTGCTGGGGATTTCTGGGCATAGATGTTGACTCCAAAAGGAGGCACCAGGTCTTGTCAGAGGCAGCAGGCTTTGTTTGAGTCATAAGAGCATGGCCTCCATGTTGGGAACACCTGGTTTTCTCTTTTGAGTTCTGCCTCTGATTTGCCGAGTGCCTTCTAGCAAGTCACTTTTTCCTCTTTGTCTCAGTTTCTCCGTTTATAAAATGGGGATAATAATGCTTACCAACCCCACAGGGTGTTGTGAGGATTAATTAGTTGTTGGTACAGCACTTAAAAGATGTAAATAGCTATATATAAATGCTGAATATTATCATTATAATGAGAAGCACACAGCACTGTAAAAAAAAGAATGGTCTCAGAATAGGTTGCATGTGCCATTATGACCCCCCACAAGAATAGTTTCTGGGGTTTATTTGAGACATCAGCAAGCATCAAACTTCCAAATCTGTAGTTTGATGCTATGTTCTAGCTGTTGGCATTTCTTTCTCTTTCCAGTCATTTTTTTTTATAGTCTGTGCAAGTTAGAAAAACAAGCCCAGGTAAACATATGTAGTGGTCCTGCTTGAATAAGTACTTACTTTTATGATGTTTGTGTTAAATATATAAGGATCATTAGGAGGACAAGGTGACACAGTCAGTTATTTTGATAGCCTCGAGGCACTTCACCACTGACACCTGGTTTTGAATTCCAATTGGAAGTGACCCAAATTATTGGAAAAGTATGAAGTTTGTGTACCTAAAGCTCAAATTCCAGAAAGTATTCAAAAATAGCGATGACAATTATAGCAATCTGTGCTTTGACAATACTTTCTTAATTGTATCATGTAATTTAGTAGCCAATCTGGAAAAGAAAAATACAAAACAAAACAAAACCATGACAAAAAAACCAAAACAGCAGCAGAGCTTATCAAGGTAACTCTGACATCCAGAGTCACTGGTGCCAGTAACCAAAGCTCTAGTGCTGAGATCACTCTCAGCAAGTCGACTAGCTGAGCTCTGCTGCCAGGAATGTGAAAATGCCCACCCAAGAGTAAAAGATGTGTCTTTATAACTTATTGTACAAAGTAGGACTCTTGCCATTGTCATCGAAGTCACTGGGTCAGATCTGATTTCTTTTTTTCCCCCTCTATGAAATGGACAAAAAAAAAAAAAAAAAAATGCTGCTCATAGATTTCTGTTTAATAGTGTTTGCCAGACAAAGTAGAATTTTCACAGCACAAGTTCTATCGCTCAAGAGTCCTATTCACTCAGCATTTATTTTATAGGTCCTTTATCCAGCCTTTCCGGGTTGAAAAAAAAAGAAGAGAGAGAGAGAGAGAGAAAACAGGGAATTTACCCACTTTAGGTCTTGCATCTTTTTTTTTTTCCTTGTAATGCTAATGAAATCCCGTGAAGACACTCGTAATGATCTTCAGCTACAGAACTCATAAAATGAATATTAGCAGCCAAATTCCAGCTAAAGCAGGAAGTTTTCCCAATCCACCAGAAAATATATACTTCCCTGTCAATGAATATACGTCCTCTCAGTTACTATTTTATAGGGAGCTATGATCTAGTGATACGCACAGAGGTTTGTGAGCCAAAATGCTGTGTGTGCTAATTCTCAAGGTAACACTGGGATTGCCCGTGCTCTGAGCAAAGCATGGAGGAATTTTGTGTACAGCACATCACGCAGCTGCTAAGAGGTGTTGAATTATGTCTGATCCTGGAGAAGAAGTTGGATTCCTGGTGGACAACAGGTGGAGTTTTTGTCTCAGTAATTTGTAGAACTTGAAGTACTGCTCATTTAAAGGCACAGTGCCTAAACCCCCTGTATGTACAAAACCTACCTGTAAAATATAAGTGTTTTTTTTTTTTTTTTTCCACACTTCTTATGTACTTTTTATTTATTTATTTATTTTTCCAATTGAAGATGATCAAGATAATTCAGAATAGGTCAACTTTGGAACTCTTGGTGTGGACTGAGGGCTGTCATAAAATCAGCTACGATGGAGTCAGTGTATTTCGACTTCCCAATCAACTATTCAAATAAATAGATTTAATTTTTTATATTCTCTTTGACAAGTATCTCTACCTTTTATGGAGTCACAAACCAAGCTAGATGGTGTGCAATGTTCAGTTCACTGCCAGGAAATGTTAGTGCAATTTCTATACCATCCTATATTCACAGAGTAGGTTTGCCATGCAGATCAGTGCTGCTAGGTGGGGATTTAAGGGGATTAGTGAGGGAAATACAGACAGGCTTTCCCCAGAACTCCAAATTTGAGCTGGAGGTGATTGTTATCATCCTCTGGTTGTGTTTAATAGAGATTGTTTCAGGTTCCTGTGCCAAAGCCATAACTTTTAATAACCCTGACTCACCAACACATGAGGTGGAATGCCCACACAGCACTCAATGTCATTGTGTGGTTCAGTAGAAACAGGTAGCAGTGAGATCAGGTTGTTTGCTGCTACAGCTTCTGTTTGCTGACAGTTTTGGCTTCCCATAAAAACAAAAGTTTAGTTTTGCAGTTTTCAGCGTTACATTCCCCCTGTACTTAAGAACCTTGCAAATGGAGTTCTAGTTGGTTATTACTATCTATATATGTTGATAATTGTAGAATAACAATGTGGACAGGGAACGCTGATGAAGGATATGGAGGAAGATGATTGAAGGCAGTTACAGATGGAAGTCACGGGTTCTTCTTGTGTGGTGATGGTTTCCAGGCTCTGTGCGGCAGATTTCTCTCTGGCCTAATAGATAGTTTATCATATTGCTCTCACTTTTCATGACTGATTTATCTGTGCTATGAGTTCTTTTTTTTCTAAGAATGCTCACAGCGCCCAGCAATGAATAAGTGTAAATGATTATTTATGGTGGAGGAAAATGACTCAGTATTTTCTTTAATTCGTTAGAGTGATGAAAGCATTTCTGTAGTGCACAGATATTTTTTTGAAACATTTTGCCTAGCGTGTAAACCATTCTATTGGCCACTGAATTGCATTTAAAAGAGGACAGGTATCATTTTCAGTCAGATGGATGGAACCCAAGCATTGCCGGGTATAGATAAGAATCAGAATTTGAGCTTTTGCATGATGTTCTGCTATTTATTTTATATATTTTTAATCTATGGTGGTGAGAAGAAAAATTGAAGCAAAACTTGTGAGAGGCATGCAAAACTACTGGCTTATATTTTGAAACTCGAAAGAAAAATGCTTTTTCATACCCTTGTGAAGCAATATTGCTTAATTAACCCTACTTAAGCCCTACCTTGTGAAAAGGTTAATGGGATTTTTAATGACCTTGAGTGGTCAAGGCCTCAATTTTACATTTCTTCTGAAAGAAAATGAAAAATAGAACAAGAAAGCCATTCAAACTTCTGTGAATCTGGGAAAAAAAAAAAATTGGTTTACAGCAACAGTTCAGGTCATTTCCTATTTGATTTGAGAAGGTTTACCCATTCCTTACCTTGGACCCACTGACACTATCATGGGTGAGCTGGCAGCTCTGAGCTGATGCTTTCAGGGCCAAGGTGCAGATTGTGGCTGTACTGACTAGCTCACTGACTCCACAGGTACCACGGCCTTCTTACTGACTGGTCCCTACCAATTAAATTCTGAATACTACTATTTTTATTTCTCATGCTTCAAGGAGCATCTTGTGCATCCCATTTTTTTTCTCCAGCTGTACTCCTTGCACTTAGGAAAGTCTCACATTCAATAATCCTGCTCAAAAATCTAAGCAGTAGTTGTTGCTATTCATACCAATGCCTTGTTATTAAAATATAAGGTTGCTGTATCTTTTTTTAACATTACTACTACTGACTGTAATTCCATTAATTCCATTTCCACTGTGCAGTCTGTCTGCAGGTCTCAAAATGGTTTTGAAACCTTATTAATGGATGGAATATGATAACAGCTTTGGAGAAGTAGACAAATAGCATTAATGAATTTTGCGTTTATTTCATAAGCAGGGTTTTTCTGTCTCTTGTAATCTGAGCTGCACTGGAAGTCTATGGGGATACAAAGATGCTCAATAAAATTAAACAGTCTTTAAACTTAAAAATAAATTTACTAGAAGGTGGTCATATCTCTTTCTGTGATAGAAAACCTAAGTAAGTTCTTCCTCCTGCATATAAGAATGCCCATAATGAATTTAGATTTTGCTGCTTTCTTTCTTTTTTTTTTCTGTTTTCCCAAAGCAATTCAGTAAGTCGTGTCAGGTAATCTTCATGCTCAAAAAGGAAGTGGAGTTACAGATGGATTGCAGGCACCTATTTTTGTGCATTTTGGTCATGAAAGGACAATGAATATGGTGTTACATGGTGTATACCTTGAGTTACAATAACTACAGATGGATTCTGTCCACCATCCTCCAGAGCAATGCAGATTTTTTGCCCAGTAGGAAACATAGCACACACAGCCATACTCATTCTAACTAGTGCATTATAAGGGTTAATTAGTGGGAGAGAGATTGCTAGTGAATACTCAGTGCAGCAATGTATTAATCCACTTACTGAAATGTCTGCATTTTGTTCCTGCGGGCAGACTTCCACGATGGGAATCCACTTGGAATCCCACCACAGCACTTCCATTTCCAGACTTGCAATGCTCAGGATTCCTTTGAAATGGAAGAAGTTACTCCAGAGCTGAGTTTTGCGTTATGCCTTTATGCTTTGCAGTGACAGTGGAGTAAAGGAATCAAGTTTCTTCTCAGAAATACACGGCATGAATTTTGATTCTTGCTTCTTTGTGGACTGTGAGCACCTCTTAGAAAGGTCGTGTTCCTGCAGACTGAGACACGATATGAAATGGAGGAGGCTGCACAATCACTTTATGTATGCACAGTCGTGCAAAAATGGCCACGTTCCGTTGTTCTGAAAACATTCCTTACAACTTCATGTTTGCTAAATGAAGCCCTGCTCGGTGTATCTTTTCTTTCTAAGTGAAAACAGCTGATCAAGACCGAGGTGTGATACAGATAGATATATGAGAGCTGCTCCAAAAATAATGCCTCCTATTTTATGATACTGGCCCATGAAGTCAGACGTGGATGTTGGCGGTATGGCAGTAGAGGCTGAACCTTCACAGGAATATTCCATTACATTTTGTTGCTGTGCGACTGATGGCAGCAGAAGGGCAGTCTGCTAAAATGACATGTGACATTCAAGTGCAAAGGTGTGCCACTGAATTCCTCCATGGAAAAAAAATGGCACTCACTGACAATCATTAGCTCTTCCTGAATATTTAGGGAGATCAAACAGTGGATGCAAGCACAGTGACGCAGTGGGTGGTGCACCAGCAGTGGCAACAGTGAACAGTGGACCACCTCCTCTGGTGTAGATCTTTTTGAGAGCAGTATGCAGGCTCTTGTTTATCACTGATGAAAATACACAGCTAAAGGTGGTTGAAAAAAAAACAGTATTTTGTAGCTGAGAATTTGCTTTATCAAACAGTGTTATTGTCTTTTTTGTATCTGTTGTAGTTTCCATGGAAATAGATGGGAAACATTACTTTTGGAGTGACCTACACGTGTGCATGCAGACTCATGTGGATCTTCTTCCATACATGCTGCGTGTGTCTATGCTCTCACACTCAAGTGCAGCAGGTTAGATGAAGAACAGAGCAGAACAACTACGGTGCTTACTGAATGCAGATAAGAACATACATAATTTCTGTAAAATGTGTATGGTGCGTCTGCATAAGAAGACACTGTAACCTAAGAATTTATTAAGCTGAATGGAGCATTTGAAAACTGCTTAATTTAAATTGTGTGTCACTTCAACCTAATTCGTGGGAAGCTATTAAATAAGTCTTCCTGTCTCCCCAAAAACACCCCAAGGATCAGTTTTCTAATGTACTGTTCTGCCGTCAAATCTGAATAAACAAGTATAGATGTTTAAAAAGTAAAGAATACTAATCAAGAGATAGAAGACACGCACCGCTTAATAAATCTTGCCTTCAATTTATTTGTCTAGTATTACAAAGGCAGAGGAGATATCAATTAATATAGGCAAAGAGGACCCATAATTTATAATTAACTGGCAAGTGGTTTGTAACAAACAGCAGCACTGAATCTAATAGCCAGTAGAAAAATAACTGGTGTTGATTTGTCCCTCGGCAAATTAATAGAGTGCTTATCAATGACAGGGTTACATAAAACTGCTAAATAAATAATCATCAGTGAGTTAAAGTGAAGCAGATCTTTAACAAGCTTAATCTGAACCTCTTGACATCTGTAGACTATGAAGAGATTAAATGCTAAGAAAGAAGATACACTATACATGTTGTAAGCATGCTCAGTAGCTGTACAGGATCATGTTCTTAGGTAATGAGAAATAAGGAAACATTTTTATTACAAAAATTACGTCGAAAAATGATTTCTATTATAATTAGGCTGAAAATCATAAGAGGTGTATCCAAGAAATGCTGAATTGGAATTTACCAGACGAGAATGGCACTACCTCTCTAAGCAGTGAAAACACAGCACCGGAGTCAGGTTTGACGTATTTTTGGCTCAAAGGTTTTTTCGCAGTTTATTGCTCACCTCTGTCTTCTTCTGGTTCTTGAGTCACTCTTGCTGATATTCCCCAGTAGCTCCCTTACATCACCACAACAACTGAGCAGCGCACCTGATTTTCACAACCTCTCTTATTTATGAACCTGGAGATATATGTCTTTTACTTTTATAAAGGATTTTTGGCAGTAAGCCCACGTAGTAACAAGCTGTGAAGGTCTCTCCAAGCAGTGCTTAATGGTAATATGGGTTTTGTCCTGGAATATGATCCTTGGAAGACCCAGCTTGGAGCTATGCTGGGAAATCTGAGAGATGTCCTCTCCAAGGAAGGATGGCAGAAGGGTTCTTCCTGAGCATGGGGAGAGCAGAGTTGCAAAGCTTTCCCTTGTGCCTGATGCACAGGGATTGCAGATACAACATAGCTCCCTCAGGGTAGCCTTGCAAAACTGCTGGTAATCAGTTTGCCTGTCTCCTTAGCAGATTTTTGGGCTGCCCCCTCTAAACCAGCGATGAATGAGGCCCTGGCATGAATTCCCAAGGGATGAATTACTTCTGTTTGTTCCTCAGATGTTCTATCAAAGAAGAAGACACTGTATGAGAAGAACGATACTTGATGCAATTAAGAATGCTGCCTTTCTGGGGCAGCGAGGGAACATGCAAACAGAAGCAGAGATGAGTAATTTCGTCAGGAAGCTCTGCTGGACTTTTTTGTATTTTGATCTGGAGCAGAACAGACCTGTGGCAAAGAGATTCAAGTCCTTGTTCTCCTTCATGCATAAAAGCAAAGTTGCCCTGCCATAGCAGGCAATGTCTGGTACAGAACATCCTTTTGGGGAGTTCCTTCTTTGCCTTCCATCGCCTTTTATCCTCCTTGTAAAAGAGCAAGCAGACTCCCAGTGTACCACGACTCAGTCTAGCATTTTTTTCTTTTAATCTTCCAAATAAGGCAACCAGGTAGAAGAGATAAGTAATATGATGGGCCAGTGTTGCCTTAGGTAGTGTCATGAGTAGGAATGAATTGTCTGTCTGAAGAGATCTTCCTGGTGAGGAGACCAGTTTTGCCTTTTTTCTCTAGCTTCATGGTTTGCTGTTGTTTTCTTTTGATAGATGCATGGTGGTTTTGTTTCTTTGTTTTGGTGTATTTGGTGGTGTGTTTGTTTGTTTGTTTGTTTTTTGTTTGTTTCTGAATTACACTGTAGATTTGCTTAAGCCTCAGCTATTACAGATGTTTACTGGCAATAGAAGTGTTACCTTTATATCCAGCCTCTCTTTTGCTCTTTTCTCATCTCTTCCCCCTGTAAAGTTGGAGAAAGAGGGATTTTGGGGGGCCTCATACAAAATACAGGCAAAATTTTCTTTGTGAGTGATTGCAGTCATGAGGGGGAAACCCTGTACTGAAAAATGCTTAATTAATGTATTCTTGTGTTTGCTGCTTTCCCAGTTTTTGTTCTAAGAGTGAGTCACCACTTGAATAGAGTGGGACCACAATTTTCTGTTTATTTACATTAAGTGGAACCTCTCTATTGTGGACAAGCACTGGCCTATACTGGGCTGCAATGGTGAATGAGTATTGCTCAAAAATAAGAGCAACATCCACTTACAAGGACAAAACTTTCTGTTGGGTTTAGGAATATCTTAACCTAAGAGTGGAACAAGTGCACCCCAGGTAGATCTGCACATGCTGAGCAATATCCCCAAGGTCATACTATGCACGGTTTGTCTGTTGCTATGATTTGATACCCTTTCCTTCTTCCTAAAGATAATTTCTAAGCTTAATAAAATTTTCCTTATCCCCTGCTCGAACTGCAGTGCTGCCTGATTGTGTGCAGCCATATAAATCGCATGAGGCCAAATTAGAAACTGTTACGTTCAGATCTATGCTTCTCTGGTGCAATTGAATGGTGTTGTCCTGTGGCAGGGCAGCCCCTGACATGTGCATGGGGTTTGTGTGCTCTGGAGTGGCAGGTAGGTGGTGATATGGAGCAGGTTGTGCGACAAAGAGTATGTTGGCTCTGAAAATCGTGCTTGGAATGGGGGAGAGCTGTGGAGCAAGGAAATAAGGTGGATGTTGATTCTCCTTTTTTTGCTGTCTCAAAAAATCGAGGGTCTTTATTAGTATTAGTATTGCTGATAATTACCATACTAATATATCATTATTATTAATAACAACAGTAATGATAAATCAATTACTATGACATCAAGATGATCGTTAATAACAACTATATATATACATATTTCTTTCGTGAAGAAAATATGGTCGCTTCATACATTGTTCCTAATGCCATGGTAGGATCACCGTGTCTAAGGTGCTACCAGGCAGGTTACAGGGCATTCATCAAAATCAAGCTGATGCAGGCATGAATACTCACAAGAATGCTGAAGGCTGGAAAGGGGCTAATTTATTTAAATTATCTGTATAAATGTCAAACTGCATAGTTTCTCAATGAAGCTGACAATTGTGAGTTAAAGAAAGCTTTTCTTAAATATAAGAACAAAAGACTATTTTAAAAAGTTGCATCAGAAAACCTGAGTGACTAAGGAGATAATCATCAGTGGTGATGCAGATGTACAAAAAATACAGTTTTCTGCTATTAAGCTTTTAAATGTCAGTAAATGGCAGTTTAGTAGATCATTTGCTAATAATGATTAAATTTCTCATTAAAATGTTTCCTTCATTATTCTTCAGGTAGAAATGTGTAATTCCATGATTGTTACATCAATTATACTTAAAAAGCTCATTAAAATACTGAAATATTATCTCTCGTAGCCAGAGTACTTTAAGAGTACTGTACTAATTACAAAAGGAATAAACTCTTGTAATATCACCATTTGAATTGATGCCTTATAAATTCTTAATGCAAAACCAACATATAAAGTGTAAATCAAATATATAGATCCAATAAAACAAAACCTTTTTAATCTTGTTTTACCTTCAAAAGGGTTCTGATTATTATAATTAAATAATGCATGATATAATAAAGATTTAGAATGTGTGATTATTTCATTGGCAATTGAATATCGGTGCACTTTATTTATGCAAGCAATTTATCATGGACAATACGCATCAAGCATTAAAATATTGATACAATTACACCTATCCCACTGAACCAATAAAAAAACCCTTGACACGACTCCGCTCATGATGCAGGGACAGTTTGAAATCCTTGTTAAATTTTAATATTCTGATGTGCTGGGTTATGCTAATTCTGGTATGGAACAATATCTCTGACATCTCCCGTTATGCCTTTTATTTCTGTGAGATTGCAGATCCAGCTTCACTTAGCATGGCTGACAAGGACAGCTTTGCATGCTGCTCCGTTGGTCACTCAGAGGGAGAAACACTGACAGACAACTTTGAATTTCCCTATTTATCGTTCCTGATTTGCTATGGACACAACAGTTCCATTTTCCTGCTGCTGCATCCTGTTATTCTTCCCAAGATTTTTGTGCATAACAGGGCAGAGGTAACTCACCTGCAGCCAGTGGCTTTGCTAAGATGATGTGCAAAGCAAATGCATGTCCATTATTGCCCCGCTTCTTTATGGCTAGAGTCACAGAGGCAAGATAAAATATCAAAGAAACTATCTGCTGCTTTCTGTTTGAATTACTCAGGTGTGAATAGGGAAACGGGGCAGAATTTCTGGACCAAAGCCTGGTAGCCCACAGCCGGCGCTGGGTGCCCACTTCCCTTCGTCAGCCATCAGCTGACATATGAAGAGTCCTTTCAGCAGAATAACACTGCAAAAGTTTGTAGATTTACCTATCCCACCATTCATACATTCTAATTAATTTTATGAGCGAACACCTCAAAGATGTGACACATTTTTATAGCACAAAGAAAACAAAGTGGACTAGAACTAATACTTGCAGCTGCGCTGGCTTACAGGAATGGCCTTTGGACATCACTGTTCTTTCAAGTGAGGAAAGAAATTGCAAGCTTCTGAATAAACAGCAGCAGACAGATCAGAAAACACCTGCAAAGCATAAGGATTTTGTCACGGTGGGTGAGAGCAAGTCCTTTTCTAAGGGTTGTCCTTGAACGTGTTCAGGATATTCAGAGACCCTACAGTGATCTTTTAGTTCACAGTTATAAAGCCACCATTTCCATGTCTGAGTCACCAAACTGATGGCCACAGTCTATGAAATGCTGTGATCTCAACTGTCTTTATATTCAGAGGAGGAGGAGGGCTTTTACAAGACAAGAAGTTGTTTTTTTTTTTTTTCCTGTAGCTCATCATGTTTTTTTTACTATCACATGAGAGAGTTTTCCTTTTATTATTGCTGGACGTAGTTGTTTCACTCAGTACGTACTCCTGATCATCACTGATGTTCCTGTATCGTGTTCATGGGCTCCTGGTTAGTCTAAATGAGAGCAAAGCTCTCAGAACCGATTATCCAATGGCCAAGGGCTGGGATCTCGAGGCGTTCACTTCCCTTGGTAAACACAAATGAAATGGGTGAAAGGGAAAATTTAAATCTCTGCTATTTTTAACCCCAAATAAAAATCATTCCGTGAATAAATAATGAGAATAAAAATAATAATAAAAAGGCACGTGCCCACTCGCTTTCTTAATAGCTGATTTTGAAAGTGCAGTGGTTTGTAGGCACATGCCAATGTGCCCTCTTGATCCCTGTTCCCTCACTCACAGTGTACAGCCACAGCACTGACACACATCTGACACAGCAGCCAGCACTTCAAAGCCATCACTGCATGTGTATAGAGCTTCTATGTGTACACCTGAGCAAAGAGAAAGGACACCAATATTTGCGTGTTGTTAGATAGCGGGGTTTTAATTCTTGTGCTCATACACACGCCTTGTTGGAGGCTCTCTTGCTCTGTGATCTGGGTTGTCTCTTTGCTGCAGTTAATTGGGTGGTGGCTGTGAGGAAGGGCTTGCCAACACAGAGCTTTGAGTCATTTGTTTTAAAGAAATAACAATTCCTGGGACTTATTAGTGCTGCAGACTGTATTAATGGTTTACCTGCAGCCTGTACCGAGAATGTGCCCCTTACAATATAGATACTTTTTCTCTATAAAAGTAGCTGATTTAGTCAGAAAGGTGACAGTTAAGACTCGTTGCAGGAGAAATTTTTGCATCTTTGCAGAGTGACTTTTTTTATACTTTACCATAGTGGCTGTCCATCACCGTTGTTATGTATGCAGGCTGAGTGAGCCCGCGGGGGATCCTAGTTATTTACACTCTTTTTCAAGCTTCGAAGCTGTTATAATCATTCGCTGTCAACTTTGTGCTGACACTGAATTTTACTTTGTGTTTTTTATGCTCGGTTTGGGTCTAAAATGCTGGCATCCATACCCTACACTGTAATTCTATGGGTGACTGAGTTGACCAGCAATACACAGTATTACTAACAGAGCTTTAGAAACCTGCTGCATATGGAGATTTGGGGATTTGTTGATTGTGGACAGTAAACAAAGTCCCCAGGCTTTATGCTTTTATCCTCGCCGTGACCCTCAGGAATAAACTGTGTTGTACGTTTCATCTCATTGCATTTTCATCTTTACAAAAATGTAAATATTATTTTCATTTCCTACAAGCAGCAAAGTTAGAGCAGGAAAACTTTTTCAATGCATTTTTTTTATTATTATTATTTTTGTACTCTCTTCTCCAGGCCTGTGTTCTAAAAAGTGTGTATTTCTTCTGTGATCACTGTAGGTTTAGCATGAAGCTGGATAGGGTTGGAGCTGGTAATGGTCTAATACCTTCCGATCCAAATTGACATAATGTTTTCTGTGAAACGTTGGCAATAAATTACCACAGAAAAGCATTCACTGACAAATATGCTTTACACCCTTTCAGGTTGGGGAAGGCAAACTTGCATGCCTGAGTCAAAATGTCTTTAGTCTGCAGACCAAATAAACAAACTTTTTTACATTTGCAGTAGAACTCCCCTTTATTACCAGGCCCTTCAATCTTAAGCGAAAGCCCGCTGGCTGGTTTCTGCCTGTGTAAATGGGAGAGATTTGTTTCCGAATTCCCAGCTCCAGAATGAAATTTCAGGTACTCTGGGGCCCAAAGGGAGTGATCACACAAAATGATACGACCCCGTTCTTAACTGGACTTGAAATAAAACTGGTCAAGGAGCTTGTGTGCTTGGCCAATGTAATAAAGTAGACAAATAATTACTGAGAAAATCAAACACACTTACACCTCAGATGATTTTGAAATATTATCTGTAATCGGGCACTTCTGTGCTAGGAGGAAAGGTTAATAAAGTAATTTAAAAAAGATTGTGTAGAGTATTACAGAAACAGAAGAGGACTGGTGATCATAATTGTTATTCTCCTGAAACACCAGTCCTCTTCTGCACAAGGCATATACTTTACTACAACTCCTTATTGTTCATTCCACTTATTACTGTATTATACTGCTTAATTACCTTTTCTAAGAAATCTTATTTTAGCTTTCTTTTTTTTTTCCTCTTTAATAACAAATAATGCTGAAGGAAAAGTTAAAGAAAAAAAAAAACCACGTACAGTTGTCTGAAGTCCTATCTGCTTAAGATTGAGATTAAAACACTTGCAGTAGATAGATAGATGTGGATTTGGAGACTCCTAAATGCTGTTGTGGAGTAACACAGTGAAGAGGGTAAATACATTCCCCAGCACTCCCCTTGCAGCCCTGGTGTGTATGAGTGGAACATGCATACAGCAAGGCCGAGTTTTTGCATTTGGGTAGTTTTGATTTGCTCCTCTGCATCACATTCCTATTTCATGGCATTCCAGAAGATCATGTTAAGGCTTTTTTCAAGGTAAAGAAAGAGAAATGCTAGCTTAGGCAAAAGAAGTCCATGAGGCCAGAAATGTTTCCTTTTAGATAGTCTCTGTTGTCCACTTCCTTCCTTAATTCTCTACATTGATAAGTTCCTGAGGTGAAGTGCTACCAAAGGTACTTGAAATACATATGAACATCACAAAGTGTTTGCCCTTGTGCTTAGCAATGATTGGTACATACAGACATCAAAATCTTCTTACCTTGCCCAGTGTGAGGCTGCTGTGCTCGGCATCTCAAGGAGGTAACCACACACCATGGTGGTGGCAATTGCTTACATCTCTTTTTTAAAGATGGTGAGGTTTGAAATAGGCATGTGTTATGTCTGTAGAAAGAGATCCTTTACACAGCACAGAATCGTAGAATCATAGAATTGCTCAGATTGGAAGAGACCTTGAAGATCGTCAAGCCCAACCACAACCTAACCATACTACCCTACGTGACAGCATCTCCGCTCAGATAAAGAACTGCCCCTTGTCCATACTGATAATTCATGCAAGAAAAGAATGTGGTGCTTGCGTTTGAATGAATGGTTTTTCTGTGAGTTCCACAGTGAAGGTGAAGCACCTCACACTGCTTAAAGGGTAGTTAATTTCTCTCCAATATCGAAAGCTTTCAGTAGACCAGACACACTGCTGGCTCCTCCAGCAGTATCTGAGCATATATTGTTGTTCCTCAAACCAGAACGCTGCGTTTACTTCCTAAGTGATGCAGAAGTGAAGCGGTTTGAAATGTGGAGTCTGTCACAGTTTCTGCCATCTCTCTCATGACATTTGCCTCTGCCTGGATGGCTGTTTCCAGAAACACACGAACAGCTGCTTGCAGCTCCTACAAAACACTTCCCCTGATTTACAGTAGCATGGCTGCTGTTTTGGGTAGCAGGAGAACCAGGAAGATGGATATTACAGTAAATATTTATAACAGTGAGTTTATTGCGCATATATTACTATCATTTGAATTGGAAAAAGTCTACCCCAAGCAGACGTGACTTTGTGAGAGAAACACAGGGCCTGCTTCCATCTCCAGGGGATACAGTCCTGAGGATACCTCAACAGATGATTTTGTCTAATGTATAATTATGACAAGAAGCTGTTAATGTTGAATAAGATACGGCTACTCCTCGTCTCTTTTTAAAAAATTCACCTGAGTAATTCAATTCTGGTTGAAGCAGATTCTTTTTTCTCATTTCTAACACAAACATGGAATATATTGCTTGGCTTTGTCATTTGTGCATTAGGATCAGACTTTTCCTGTAATCTTTTGTAGCTATGAGGTATGCAGAAGTGGAAGGAGACTGGATAGTGAGTCTATGCATATAAAGCATGTATATAATGAAGGCCAGTTTTTTGGTGTTTTTGTTTGTTTTCAAAGACAATCCAAAATTTCACATTATGAATATCTGAGATACAATACACTGAACAGGTTAGGAAAGTACTATGGTCATAGTAATTACTTTCATCTGGCAAAATATTTCAGGCAGCAATGACTTGCAATAAAGTAAGATGATCACCTTTAGTATATCTATTACAGAAACAATTCTCTAAAATAAGAACTTCTTAAAATATCCACTGTAATATAAAGCACCAGTTCTGGAATCATACAGCGCTTTACTATTTTCATAGACTGTGCTACTCTCAAAACAATTGACTTGAGATGCAAGATTCCAGACAATGGGGAAAAAATTACTTCAGTTAAGGATTTATAAATGAAGATAATACTGTCCATCAAGATGCTGTAAAAATAAAATCTTTTTTCTGTTTTTTTTAATTTAATTTCTGATTTGGTTTTTAGGTTATAGACAAATCACTTATATCCCCCTTAAAAGAAAACTATTTTTTTTTTTCTTTTTTTTTTTTTAAATAAATATAGTGAATATGAAACACCATTAATCCAGTAGTAATATCATCAGATAGTAGCTAATCCCTTCTTAGGGCTGGCTTTGCCTACTCCTTTGGAATACAGAAATGTGCTTTTACTGTTAGGCATTTTGTTTAAGCATCAATCTGTTCTTAATGCTTAATTGTCTTCTTCTTCCCCCCCTCCCTATAAAAGATCAGCAAGTAAAAGGAATCACTGTCTTCAAAGGTATTTCCTTGGAAGTCTTATTACATTCTTTAGCCAGTTATTTTGTATTCTGAGGTTATGGATCAAGGGCAGGCCCATGCCTGTGGTTTGGACTTGGCTATCTGCTGTGACAGGATGATGCAGACATACCAGGAGATCCTAATCTGTCAGAGGAAGTCTATTAAGTTCAAGCCCCTAAGCTGTCTCAGCCAAATCAGTGATACCAAACTTACATTTGTTTTCGTGATGACCATTCATTTTGGTCAAATGAAGAAATTGCTAGTGTGGTTTTTGTGGCTTCGGGGATGAAATCTATGAATGTCACGTATCTTTTAGCCTCTCTGGTCTCTCTGAAACATTACTGAGAATGCTCTTGTATTGAGGGGAAAAAAACAACCATTTTTATTGCAGCTGTTTATAAGTCACCTTGATCATAAAAAGTTGCGGAAAAGAAGCATTAACTTCCACACAAATAATTCTTTTTTTGTGAATAATAGATAAGATGGGAAAAAAGCTAGTCTGCAGACAGCTGTGTAGCAGGAAGAAAAAGCAATCTTGAACTACATCCATTGTGTTTTGGGATGGCAGTCAGTACTGTTACAGGCTGTGGTCCTTGGTCTTGTTCTGGAAGCAATGGGCTTGGCTGCTTCTGAGATCCATCCAGTGCAGGGGAGGAATGGGAAGATGCTTTAAGATATTTTACTCTTCTAACAGATTTAGTTACAGATCTTCAGTTTCTGTTTAAACATCCACAGTTGTATATCTAGTCATATACGAGCTGGTGAGCAGATACCTTTTCAAACTTTTGGCCACAGAATAAAAAATAGACGGCTGATATGGGGCCACTTCAATGAAATAAGAGCAAATTACTTATTTTGTGGCCTTTTTCAACTCAAAGAATTTTTTGTCTTATTATGATTTCCCTGTCTCTTTTTCTTTCTGGCAAGCTTTAAGGTAGAATTCTGGCCCTGTTAAAAATGAGCTTTGGCCGTATGCTTCAGCTGGATCAGGGCAACATCTTGTATGCAAGCTTTGGTTGGCATCTTTGCAGCAAACTTTTACCTACAAAAATTTTACATTTTTATCTCGTGAGTACACTGAATCCAAAGTGATTTATTTGGTCATGTTAGAGTTTTCATAACTTCGGTGAGGCCATGCTCACACACGAAACTGCCAGCCAAATCAAGCAGCAAAATGGTAATGTTAAGTGACTTCCTGTGACATGCACAGAGGCTGGGTAGTGGGCAGCTCTTGCAGGTAGGAGAGGTGCAGATCCCTCTGAAATATCTCACACTTCACTCATTTTTAATGAGCTTTGTGCTGTTTTCCTTCTGGACAGGACTGCTCAGAAGACCTCAATCGAGAGCATTTTATAAAGGGTGTGGAAAACATCAGGGAAACAATGTCTGATGTTTATAAAATGTGAGTTTGATTATGCTGTGTTGCACTCCAGCTTTATTAGCCCCATTCTCCTCTTGCTTTGCTCAGATTCCCTCCATTTAAGACTTTTATTAGTTCTTGTGGCTTTCCACTCCTCTTCTTCCTTTTGACCCTGCTCCTGTTTACTTCCCCTCCCCGTTTGTCAGCTACCATACGTAGCCAAGTAATTCTTCAGGAGCGCCTGTTTCCTCAGGAATGTGAAATGGCATTCAAAGTTGTGAGCTAATTCATCACGTTCTACAACTAGCAGTTACATCTGGATGCAAAATGTGCAAATGAAAAGCTCTTGCACGGGTAGATAGGGAGTAGACCTAGAAAACTCCCCCCATCCCACCACCAAACTGCTTAGTCTTTCTGTCACATTTTTAAAAGTATATACAATGTTTAAATTTTACTGAAGAAATTTCATTGGCAAATTAATCTAGAGAATACCTTTTTTTTTCCTATAGCAGTAAAATAGACATTAATATCACAACTTGGTATTTACATAAAAAGGAATAAATTGCATCCTTTCTCCTTGGGCTCCCCAGATGGATCACTGACTATGACAGAAAGGAATTAGTACACATTTTTGTGCAAGAAAAGATTACCAAACTGTAGTCATGCCCATTTGCTTTCAAAAAAGTAGCGTTGCAAAGAGAAAAAGAAATGATTTCTTAATTCTGTTTAAAACAAACAGCAAAAACAAAACAAAACAAAACAAAAACCACATTTCATTTAAAAGCTAATCCTATAAACTTTCATTCATGTCACTGTTCTTTTTCATTTCCATCATTAACTTCTTTGGAAACACTGTTCTTAAAGCTGCTAACAATGGGTATTGTGGGAACCAATCGCACTGAATCCCCAAACATGTTTGTCCTGAACATGTTTGGAAACCAGCCTAACTTTAAAACCCCATGCTCAGGGAGCTGTGGGCTCAGTGCTGCAGTTAAAACCCCCTTGCTGCTCCCTTCCTCTCATCCCATGTGGGAGGATATAAACACACGTGGAGCTGCGGTGTGAATTCACAGCACGGAACTGACACTGCCATGTCAGCATGAAAGTTCTTAGCCTGCACTTGGAGCACCCCAGTGACATAAGATTTAGAAGAAGTATTTTTGGGGTGCGTCTGCACTGCAGCTGAAGGTGTGACCATGTGTCTGGGCTGATTTGAACTCAGCCCATTTGTGCAGAGGTGGCTCTGCAGCTCATCACAGTGCACCTCACCAGTATTTCTGCTGCTTCTGGGTTGACCTTTTCAGCTCTTGTTTATTAGGGGGACAGGTAATGTTACATTGTTCAGCCTGTGGTATATGCATTGGTGGAACATGAAGTCTGATAGGAATATTCTGCTACATGAGTATGGTGTTACATGGCAGAAACAATTAGAAAACAGAGTGCTCAGCTAAGCAAAAAGGAAGATGAGGCTCTGATATCTAGCCAGCAGCACATTGTTGTTCCTGACCTTTGCTTTGGAAAAATTGATCTGTTCTTAAAAATAAGATGGTAAAAACACAAAACTGGTGAGAAAACTCTCAAGTGATACGTAAAGGTGTTTCAGCTAACTGTTTCTGGCCAAAAGCTAACAAACAAACAAACAAAAGAAAACAAAGCAATCTGACTCCAGCATATTGGACTGATCCCTCAAATTTTATCTTCCCAGTCACTTGGATGTGACAGTTAATCACTCATGCACATTCAGAGGCTGAAGTTGCTGATTTTCTGCCTTGGGTTCCATATAGAGCAACCTGAATGATGCTGTAACACAGATGGGCTGGCTACCCTTAAGTCTCTTGTTATTTTAGGGATGCTGGGTCCACTCTGTGTACCCGTTAAGCTTCCAAGGAAAGTTCTCATGCTGTGTTTATGAATGAGTGTGCAAAAATAAACCCACAGGACTATTTCCTATTAGCCAGAGTTTCTCACATAAACTTTCTGATTGCTCCTGCATATTGAAAAATGACCATCAGCATTTGTACCAAATAGATTTGAATAACTCTCTGCATGTGGGGATGTATGGTATTGTTGCTTGTGGCAGTTGAACAAGTCACCTGCTCGATGCAGTGATTCTAAAAGTGCTTCCGAGAGTGCACGTCACTCACACTGTGTGTGTTAGAGCTCTTCAGTGAGGTTTTAGTTATTTTAAGTCAATATTGTCTGTTAGAAGCCCCCCCAGCTAAAAAAGAAAATAAAAAGCCACGCATCAACCTTGCATTTCAGACGTGAATTGGAAGCAAACTCAATTTACAATTCACCAGACAAAAGAAGTTTTCTTCTGCTGTCATTCAATGCACGTTTGGTTTATTTGAGGATTCCCGTATGATAGCCCCTTTTGCTCACACTTCTGAATATCTCAGCGTAGTGCATGCATGCAGTGGGGCTGTTTGTTTCTCCTTTTTTCTTGTTTTCCTCTGGGCTGTGTGGTAAGTGGTGGCCCCTCACAAGCAGACCTTCCACCTGAGGGCAGTACAGCCACCACCTCCATCTCCCCAGTCCAGCCTCACAGCGGCTCCAGGTCACGTTTTGTTTTAATTCTCCCCTACAATAACAAGACCTGATTAACTTTCCAGGCTTTTCAGCTTCTTTTTACTGGAGCCACATCCCTTGCCTTCGCCACAATGTAGGGAATTTACCTCTGTTGTTCCCTGTTCCGTTAATTGCGTACTACGTCTTTCTTTGTGTTGTCTTAACATATTGTGGTGTGAAATAGCATACACTGGCTGCATGAAACTCTAGGAGGGCCGGGATATCAATATGAAAATTTATACTTTTAACTTCATGCTGTTCCAAGCAAAACCGAACCATTTTTCTACAGTTCTGAGATTCCTTCTCACAAGCTGGATGCTGACAGTGCGAGAGGTAACACCTTTCAGCAGGTAAAATATGTTGTTATGGAAAGGCTGTGTGGCAGGGATGCTGACAACAATTAGCACATGCTACTCATTAACAAACAGAGATTACAACTGAGCTGAAATGGCAGGCTGCCATCAGTGTGATAGTTACGGGGCAGTTTAATTTCTAACGAATGTGAGCGCTGGATTAGTAACAATATTC
>NW_024884142.1:102049462-102122947 GCF_019232065.1 Centrocercus urophasianus
CTTCCAGTACAGATCTCTGAGAATGTGAATTGGTACTGTTTTCCTTCTTTGAACGAGTAAGTAAACAGCGGTAAGGCTGGCATTGCATGGTGTGATTTAGTGTAGGTTAACATAGTGCAGAGGGTACTTTGCAATAAAATTTTAAATTAGAGAGAATATATTTACTGCCTGTCGTGAGTCTGGCTTATGAACTATAGGCTTGATATTTGGCAGAATGTGTAAGAACTGATAATTAGGTGTGTGTGTGTAGGTAGTGACATTTGTTTAAAACAAAGTACTGTAAAACTGAATTCATTTATGCCTCTTACTTTGTTCAGTTGCTCATAGACAAGTAATAAAATATACCAATAATATCTCTGTTTGCAATAAGCTTTAATTATACAGACACCTGATAAAATGCAGATGAGCTATCTGCTCTCTGTGTATGAGGAGTCTAATAAATAGAACTGGCAGCTCATCTCTGTGTGTATGTGTATGAGTGAGAAAAAGAGTGACGAAAAGAGAGACTCATCTGTAATAACACTGATAGCTTTGAAGCTGGGACTTAGTGGTTTTCACAGCTTTATTGGCTGACATTATCAGATGAAGAGAGTTGGCACCATTGTGTGTGTGTACTTCTGTATATGCTTCTTTTTTTCCCCTAAGTATGTAAGTAAGGGAAATAAAGCACAGAATTTTATACCTGCCCATTAATGATCTTCCTTATGTTTATCTTCATTTTAACCATTTGAAGATCTCGTCTCTGTTTCCTTTGCTGATGTCAGTAAAACTGCAAGATTTGCACTGTTGAGAATGGGTTTCAAAATGCTGCAGGAAAATTTGGACACAGGGTGCTCTTGCTGTTGCCCTTTCTCTAAAAAAAAAAAAAAAAAACCCACCAAAAAAACATCCTGATCTAAGGTATTTACAGGTCTCATATCTCCCCCAGTTTTCCAGGCAGAGATCCATTCCTATGTTAACTTTTGTGCTGTGGTCAGTAAGAAACCATTTGATCCAGATGGAGCCTTTTTCCTTGAGGGCTTAATGTTATAATGTCATGACTGTGCTTTGAAAGCTGCAATAGGGCTGTGCCTCTCCTGTGCTCTTTAATCATGGCACCTAGGTCGTATGTGAAAGTAAGTCACAAAGAACGTAAGGTTGGTGAAAGTAGTGTTTAGTTTAATTTCTGCCTCCCTCATCTTTTCAGTCTTCGACGAATTGCCCCAGTTCTCATAAGAAAACATCAGTTAGTGATCATTAATCCTCTACATACTTCATGTTTATTTACCTTTTTTAGAGGATGCGGGGAATGTATGAAATCAGGCCTGCAGTAGCATTCACTGGTTTGTGTCAGACATTTATTCCAGCAACTGCCCTGAAAGGAAAATATGTGTTCTACATCTGGTGGAAGTTAAGGAATGTCTCCTTAGCTCCAGGAGCCTGAAGTCCAGATTTTTTCTTAAAGCAGAACGTGATATATGACGCTCCTGCTGCTTTCTACATGCTCTTAGCTGATGATTAGTCTGTGGAAGAAAAAATGCAGTTGTTGCTTCAACAGTTACTTGCTTGAGACTGCCTCTAGCTGTGTCCCACAAACTGTCTCCTACAAGTCGTATTCTGTAGCAGAAGAATTTGTGGCCATGCATCAACATAGGCCTGCTTTGTTCCCAGCTGTGCTCAACCCTTCAATATATGTGCTGATCTGATGGCAGATGAAGATGTGCAGAGAAAGGAGTTCACACTGTTGACCTGCCCATGTAGACAACTTGACTCTGGTGGAGATCTCTGTTTTGCAGTTAAACCATTTTCATTGTTGAATTATCTTGCATGTGTTACATAGATGCACCAAAAATTCGATTGCATTGTGGAAAGTTAGGGATTCCAACAGTAAAATCATTTTAAATCTAAGTTGGGATGGAAGTTTAAACACTGAAATTATGTGTTGTAGTACGTAGGAAATACCTGAATTATGCTCAACATTGTTTCTGATACTAAACCTCCTGAATACTGCAGGAATCACAGAATCATAGAATCATAGAATCATAGAATCACACAATCATAGAATGGCTTGGGTTGGAAGGGATCCCAAGGATCACTAAGCTCCAACCCCCCTGCCACATGCAGGGCCACCAACCTCCACATTTAATATCAGACCAGGCTTCACAGGGCCCCATCCAACCTGGCCTTGAACACCTCTAGGGATGGGACATCCACAACCTCTCTGGGCAGCTGTTCCAGCACCTCACCACTTTCATAGTAAAGAACTTTCCCCAGACATCCAACCTAAATTTTCCCTTCTTCAACTTCAAACCATTTCCCCTTGTCCTGTTATCTACTTTTGTAAAGAGCTGGCTCCCCTCCTGTTTGTAGGCTCCCTTTAGGTACTGAAAGGCTGCAATGAGGTCACCCTGCAGTCTTCTTTTCTCCAGGCTGAACAAGCCCAGCTCCCTCAGCCTGTCTTCATAGGGGAGGTGCTCCAGCCCTCTGATCATCTTCATGGCCCTCCTCTGGACTCTCTCCAACAGTTCCCTGTCTTTCTAGTGTTGAGGGCCCCAAACCTGGATACAGTATTCCAGATGGGGCCTCACGAGGGCAGAGTCGAGAGAAAGGGAAAGGGCTGCTAGCCTCTGTATGATGTACTGGGGAAACTCTTTGGAGCAGGAAGAATAGTTGGCAATGAGCAGGAAACAGCCATCCTGTGGCTTGGTGTAAGCAGTCACATAAGAAGTTGATGCTGTGGTGAGTGCTCACAAGCACCTGTGCACAGAAAGGTAGTTTATGGTACCTGTGTATTTTTATATTCCTTAGGGCAACATATAAATTTATGTACATATGTATTTTTCATCAGAAGTTTACAGTTGACAGTATAATGTACAATTTGTTGAGGCATTCAAGACGATTTTCTTTTGTTTTGTTTTTGGACCAGAGCCTTGATGAAACCTGGGGCAGATACCAACCTTGTGCAATGATTTAATATTTGCACCTGCAGCAGTGCCGCTCTCAGAAAGTGCGTGAAAATAAAGCTAACCAGAAGACAAATAAAAAAGAAATGCACGGCAAACAAGTGAGTAGCACGTGTGAAAGTTAAAAGCATCCCAACCATGGAGGCAGCAGAAGTGGCAGAATTGTGTATGCAGGGGCACCTGCGATCCCCTGAAGTATGCAAGTGGGCAGGAAGGCTTTGCTTGAGGCAGCTGGGCAGAGGTGAGGAGGCAAGGAGAAGGTGTTTGCAGTGGAGGCTTCAAGCTGTGTCAGGGGGGTCCTGAGGAGTGGGAAGGGAGCTCCGAAGGACCAGGGGTTGGCCAGCAAGGCACAAACTGAAGCACTCAGTAGGTACCGTTATAAACACAGAATGATGCTTTCAATAACTGCGGTGCCACGAGAGGTGTTCCGGTGTCACCAGCGTGAATGAGGTGAGATTTTGGCTGTGATGTGAGTGAAGGAGTAAACATGTGAATTGCTGAAGTGCAGTAAGCAACTAATTTCTCAGAGGATGAGAAAGTGGTGCTGTACGGGTATGTTTCTGTACACAGATAATTGCTTTTTGGAGCTCATAAAAGCACTGAGTTCCAACAGAAGCTGCAAATGCTAGAGGATTTCCAGTAAACAGAGACTTGATTTACCCTTTAGCAGCAAGGATTGCATCAATAATACCCAGGAAAAAAAAACAGTTACTCTTTTAGATCAGCTGAGGCTGTACATACCACACAGCGAGGAAGCTAAAATACTCACCTCAAAGTATATAGCAGCCAACCAGGCCTACATTTCATTCTTCTGCACTACTGTGCATCCCAATCTGCCCATGTATATTAGATATGTGGCTCCATCTCTAACATCTTTAAAGAATTAAAACATTTTAATTACTCAAATTGTTAATTAATATATGATTCACAGAACTATAACAAGATATATCAGCGACGCTCCTAGAATCAATCAAGTGAAGGTTACTGTTTTATTTAGGAGGAAATTGAAGATTCTATGTTTTAATTAAAACTCTTTGTGTTATATCTAAAATATCTATATTGCTTTATCATTCTATAGTTCTATTTTTGATATCCCAACTTATTTAATCTTGTGAATTAATTTTAATCTAAAGTTATCATGGAAGTTAAACAACTATAGGAAAGGAAAATGTACAGCTACTAATAGCTTTGGTTTTAGAAATGGGCAGCAATCACGTAAGAGAATCAGCTATCAAAATGCATGATCTTTTCATTTAAAATTGGAATAGGAGGACTTGAGTTTTCACTTGCATAGAAGCACATCTAAGTTTTGTAAAGCAGGACCGAGAGTACTGAAATTAAGCAAAAGAGGTAAAATGTAATTTGGCATAAAACTTATGCTGAAATTGTGATGCTAATGAAAATTTAGGGAATGTAGCATATGCTTTTTTATTTTTCATCATTATTTTTGCAATACAAAAGCAGCAACGGCAAAATTTTAGACCTTTATGGTCTTAACTTCGTTCTGAACCTTTTGCAGATCTCTTTCTTATGCCTTTACCTTCTCTCCTATTTTTTGCCCTGGAGACAAACATAAACGTTCAGGTTAACATTTCTTTTACCTATCGCCTATATAAATTGCCCTCTGTTTGCATGCATGCAGTGTGTGAAAGCTGGCAGTGCAGGACAGATCGTTTCCTACAGAATCACCAGGATGATTTAGATATCAAATCTGTATTTAGGATCCTGCAGTTCAATGGTTAAATTTGGTATGTCACTTGACTATGCAAGAAAAGCCTCTCTGCAGGGAAACTGTTTGAGTTCACTGCCTGGGTTTTTGTTTTTAATTTGAGAGATGGGCAGTGGGATTCGGATGTGCTTTAGCACAATACACTGAGTGTTAAAACCTTATATATCTTGGAAACTGCCCTTACTGCAGGCGTTCTCCAGAATTATTTTCGTCAGGTGGGTTTGGAAGAGAACTCTTCCCCTATAGATCTCTTCTCACTGCAGTGCTTTCACCTGGCATCCTGCTGGAAGCTCTGTGCTGTACTGAAGATGCTAAACCTCTGTTCATTGCCCAGTGCTGTGGTGCAGTGTGTGTGAACATCATGTCTGTGGCTCCTCTCTGTAGTCCATGGGTCGTGCTTTCTATCTCTGAGACACAAGCAGCTCATTTAGTGTCTTGCAAGTTCCTCTTGAAATTTGGAGCGCCTTTTTCTATCGTAGACTTTGAAGGTGAATTCTGGCTTTATTGACAGAATTATTAGTAGGGAGTTCTGTACAAAGGTGACCTTGAGGCAAAGGCCTGGGTCTGGTTGCATCTCCTGAAGACTGAGGGTTGGGTGACATTGGTGGTCCTTGTGCTTGAATTAGGTCTGGCTAGTGTCCAGGCAAAGTGTGTGCATTTTGGCTCACATCTTTTCCAGAGAATGGAAAATCATTAAAAATGAAACAAAACAAACAACCCCCTGACCAAACAACAAATAAATAAATCTTTCTACTGACAGTGGACCTACTGCGAATAAGTCACTAACAATGCATATTTTAAACACCATTGGTTTTTCAAAATTAGGCTTTTACAGGCAAGGCTGTACTCTGCATCTGTGTCCCCCTAAAAGGGCAAGAGCAAAGCGCTCGTGTTTTCCTTATAGCTCTAAAGTGCTTGAAGCATATCCACAGTTCAATGTCATCTGTGAGAATTGGAGATAACTTCTCTGCGGAAGTCAATAGAGCTTGTGCCGTTGACTTTGCAGATCCAGCGCTTCACCCAAGCGGTCTGCCTAGTGATTTTTAGTATTGATATTCTGTGACAAAACTCTTGCTTCTTTTTTATAGAAACATGCTTGTTCAAGTGATGGACATGACCCAGCAGTTTAAGTGGCTAGGAAGACGATCCCTAATAAATAAAGAATTGTCTTAGTTTTAGCTGGGAGTGAACTGTTTTCTTCAGAGTGTCTGGTGGGATGCTACGTTTTGGTTCTAGAGAAAAACAAAGTTGATAACACACCTATGTTTATAGTTTCTGCTAAGCAGCATTGTACAGAGACAAGGCCATTTGCAGCAAAGGGCCCAAGGAGCAGGGAGGGAACAGAATTAGGACAGCTAGCTTAACTTATCCAAAGGGATATTCCATTTCATACGACATCAAGAAGAAGGAGCTTTGAAGGGGGTGGGTGTTCTTCTTGCTCTCTTACAGTGTTCAGGAGGCATTGCTCAGAGGGTGGTGAGTAATTCCTTGTGCTTCACTTGTTATATACATTCATATATATATGCATTTATAGATATTTGTCATAATCATGTTTTTCCCTTTCTCTTAGTACATAGTTTTGTCTCAGCCCACAAGTACTGCTTTGTTTTCTTTTTTCACTTCTTTCACTGGAAAGGGGAGAGTAAGCAAATGACTGTGTGGTGCTCAGCCACCTACTGGATTAAGCCACAACAGTCATTTAACCAGTTAATCAGACTGGGTCTCAGTGCAGGGTAGCTTAACAACATGCCTTAGGAAACAACATCCAAGTCTTATACCTTCAAAAAGTCAGAGCAGCTGCAGAGCCCATTGCAGGAGTTTGGAACAACTGCTTAGCCTGTCACAGAAGCTGGAGCAACCTCAAGGCTCATCAGAAGGGTTGCAGTGACAGCAGGGTCTGCCACCATGCTCAAAGCAACTGCAGGAGCTATTGCAGGAATTTGAGCTGCTGCAGGGTCTGTCACAGGAGTTGGAGGGTCTGTTGCGTTGTCTTCAGATCCAGAAGTATCCTCTTCCCCTGGAGCATGCTCAACAGTGTTGAACATAGCTCAGTAGGCATGGACCAGGCCCCAGCACACTGCTTTGATCTGTGCCTCTTTAGGACTGCTAGGGTGACAGGAGACCTCTTCCAAATATTCTACTAGTTTTTCAGTATTTTGCAGTTATTCTGAGTTGAAATTCCAAATCACTGCAGGTACCCACTACTCTAGGCACCTGCCCACACCATCCCACACTCCCTGACACTCATACCTATTCAGCTTCGGGACAGATCTCTAAGTGATATTCTTAAATAATTGTTTAATCTTAACCCATATACAACACACAGCAATAGAAGCACACTGGCTTTAACATTACACAGATATTTAAAATTCTCAATGGCTCTTCAGTCCTCTGACAAAACAGGAAAAGTGAAAGGGAGGCAGAGGGACTGCTGGAAAGTATTCTCCCCTATCTCCTCCATAGTCAGACTCCCTGAGGATATAAAGCAAAGAGTGTAATTACTAATAGTATCGACAATATGGTTTCCATAGACCAAAGATGACTGCAATGCCAAATACACACAAAACAGCAGTTTCTCATCTGCCAATTTTATCATAATATAAGCTGAGGCCACAAAGCATAGCAAAATATAAAACTTAATCCAACCCCTAGAGATGACAAACAACACAGCAGGGAAAATAGCAGCAAGCAAGGTACTACACAATATAGTTCCACAAGATGACTCTCAAAGAGCTCCAGAAGCAGGGGAAAAATTAACACTGTGACCAGCAATTATCAAACTACCACAGTACCTGTTAACATAGTCCGGACAGGTTTGCTGTTATCTCAACTCTTTGAGCCCCACATTGGGTACCAAATTGACTGGTTTAACCCAACTGGCTGAGCACTACACAGTCATTTGCTCACTTACTTCTTCCCAGTGGGATGGGGAAGAGAATTAAAAAAAAATTGTGGGTTGAGATAAAACTATTTACTGAGATAGAGAAATAATATGACATATATATATATGTGCATTTATATACAAATGTGTATAACAAGCGATGCACAAGGAATTACTCACTGCCCCCTGACTGATGCCCAGCTTGCCTACTGAGCAGCAGAAAAGAACAAGATGAACACCCACCCCTTTCAAAGCTCCTTCTACTTGATATAATATGAAATGGGATGTCCCTTTGGATAAGTTAGCTGTCCTAATTCTGTTCCCTCCCAGCTCCTTTGGCCCTTTGCTGCAAATGGCCTTTTCTCTGTGCAGTGCTGCTTAGCAGAAACTGTGAACATAGGTGTGTTATCAACTTTGTTTTTCTGTAGAACTCAAGGGAGTGCCAGAAAACTTCAGATGGATTCCGCAGAGTCTTATTTGCATTTTTTAGTTGACAATTATTGTTGTTTTATTATTACTGATGTAATTGTTACTGATGTAATTGTTCTGTTTAGAAAACTTCTTATTTGGTTAGGAGAGCTGCATGCAGGAAGTTGATTGCTATGAACTTCTCTGTGATATTGAGATGTTTTCTTACAAGATCAAGGGCTAGTTTTAAGCAGAGGAGGCTGAAAGACAGTAGTAGAGACAACCATAGTATTTCTTGTGCCCTGAATAGATAAGTCTTCTCTCTGATTGCTCTGTGACTGTATGCAAGGTAGATGTATGTCCTTAGTTGCACGTTCATCCTGAGCTAGCAAACCCTGCCAGGCTGGTGGCCGTCAGAGCTGACAAAGCTTCGAGGCTTAAGGTTGACTTGGGGGACATGGTGGCCATCTGCTAAAGGCTGCAGTTCCACCTAAGAATTGTGGCATCATCCTGAAGGACAGCCAGAGGGTCTATGGCAGTCAGCATTAACTGCTGTCTGCTGTCTAATTTCATCAGTGTGTGGGCATAAAGTCTTCGCAAAGAGGAAGAGGTGACAAGAAGGATGGGCTGTTGGTGCCATGCAGGAGCAGAGACACTTGTATAGGGGAATGAATGGCTTTCTCTCTCTGGATTACTCAACTTCTGCAGGGTTTCCCTTTGAAGTTTATAGTTTCTTCAGTGGCACACTTGGCAAAAGTGCCACGTCCCTACAGACAAACGGTGGGATTTACTCCTACGCTTCAGGTATCTCAGTGGTGCTTGAAGTAAAAACAGTCAGGCTTCCTCAACAGTCTGTAGGAATGGTCATTCTCCCAGGGGTGCTGTTCCTGACAGTTATGTACAGCTCAACATCACTTGACTCCATGCTTAGGCACTGTATGGGATAATCCAGGCCTCCCAGTCTCTCTGGTGATTGAAATTCATGTGAGTTTGAGTGAGATTATCCTCACAAAATGGAAGTTTAGGAACAGTGAAAATGAGTTCAAATCAAGGCAGAGAAAGTATAACATAACTGAGAAGCTGTTATGTGATGGAATGGCCAGAGGGAGTGACTTCCATGCCATTTATTTGTATAGTTTAAGCCTTGTTTTCAAAGTCAGCAAAAGTTTCCAAAGCTCAGCATCCTGGAAATCAGAGTATAATGTATGATTATATATATTATTCAACCTTAGTTTAATGGCTGATGACTCAGATTGTATGTATTGGCTGTAAGTGGAGTATGTGTGCAAATGCTGTCTCATAAAAGTCTTGAAATGCAGGGTTATGTTTCAAAGAATTTTTAAAGAAAATTATTTATTATTTATGTTAAAATTAAGTGTTTTATTGCATTTATATGTAGAAGATCTGCATATAGACATGTATATAATTATCTTTGGACAAGTGATTGAAGACCTTACACATCCTCAACATTGCTAATGAATATACCCAGGATCCTCAAAGTGGAATCCAGAAGACTTTCAGTTATTGTTTTTCTTGAGTGGATGTTAAAAACCTTTAAGTTTTGAGAGAATTCCTATGAGAAAGCACCTTTAAACTCAGAAAGGTCAATTTCTTTGACAGCCAAGACAGGAGATTTCAGAGGGGTTGCTGTCATCCAAAACCTGAATTATGTATGTCAGTCCTTAGGGTTTTTTAAAATTTTAAAATGGGAGTGACTAAGGCTGGAAACCTGGTGGGATGGTGGCTGATCATTTCCAAATGCAAGTAGGATGTTACATTTAAAACCCATGTTGGAAGAACGCTACGGTTAACAAAGTTAAGCACTCTCAAGTCAAGAAATGTCACATTCAAGCTTTCTGAAACCTCTGTGTTATTCAGAGGGTATTTTCCAACTTCTGTATCAAAAGAGGTGGGGATCTCTGTGCCCATGGCCACCTGTGCCAGGTTATCTTTGTTTCAGCACCTCTCTCACAGCAAATGAGGACGTGAGTATGGATCCATACTTCAGCCCAAGCTCAGTGCTCACTGCTATGGTGAAAACAGAGGCCTTTCTGGTCAGCAAAATGTGCTTGGGGAGCGGAGGGCCAGAAGGGCAGTAGAGGAGGAGAGACTCCCTTCTGCAGCCCTCAAATTGGTGGCACGATGGGAGAAGGGTATGGAAGGTCATGGCCAAGTGCACTGTCCTAACAGCCCTACATGCCCTCAAAGGAGTCTGAATCTCCATGAATCTCCAGGGATTTTCTTTTCCATGCTGCATACTGAGACTTCATTGAATAGGGGAGCTTCCTTTCTTTATGTATTTTTTTTTCCCTTGGAGACAACAAAAGACAAATTTCTGATCTCACAATGGCTTCCCTGCCAGAATTTAAGTAAGTGTTTTAAAGCATGAAGGCGTATTTGTCAATGAAATGCAGGTGAGCTTTGGGGTGGATTTTTTGTTTGTTTGTTATCTCAGTGTTTTCTCCTTAAGGTCATTTTGAGAAGCAGCCCTGCTGGTTGTGCGTCAATATTCCGAAATCATTCATTTTGAGGATATTTTGGCTGAAATTATTGAAGTCTGGAAAAGTTTAAAGTACCTTAAATGCAGGGTCTTACAACACGAAGTGTTGGACAGGCATTGTGTTATAGTCAAATGTGCCTCATTTGTTCTGCTCTAATGACAGAGTTTGCGTGTAGAAGTTACAGAGCACATTCCACTCTGAACTGTGTTTTTGCCTCTTTTCACGCTGACTCTATCCTTCATTTATACTTGTACTCTGATTAAGGAATTACTCTCTGACTGCTGGAATGCTAGTGATTGAAGACCCTAGTTAATATACACTCTCCCCGAAATCCTTTGTCTATTTTTATTTCAGCATTTGGATCACGGGAAACCATTTATAGGATATAGAAGCTTTCATACAGAGTTGCAACCCAACTATTTTCCAAAGGTTTTGAAGGCTAGAAAGCAAGTCCCAGCAAATCCATGAACTCAGTGTTCTTCACCCCTCAGTGAGTGGTGAGGGGGGGAAAAATCACATCACCGAACCAAATGAGTTTGTTTCAAACTTCTTTGGCCATCCCCTTCACACATTCCCAGTGAACGGCTTGAGAAGCACTTTCATGAATTATTTTCTAAGTATAAGTGTAATTTTTTTAATATTTATTTTTTGCAGGAGCATTGTGATAGTGTTTGTCATGTGCAGGGCACTTCTAAAACCTACAGTGATATTATCTGCCTGCCAAGGATCTGAGTAGGAAGAATCCATTTCATTGTAGAAAACAAAGAGCATGATGAACAAGATTAAAAAAAACCAACAACAAAAACAACCTGCTTTAACTTGAAAACACGTATTTGCTAAAATGAGCTAAGATTTGACTCACTTTCAAAGAGCTGTACATACTCTGGGAAAACATATCTATGGTAGTTTAGTGACAAAGCCAAGAAACACATTTTATGTTAGGAAAACTTGTAAAATGAAGGCCATGTTATTGCACTGAATAATTTTCTTCGTGATTCAAAACAAACAAACCCAGCCCCAAAGCCCCCAAAACCTAATGGAAGATTTCCTTGCATGGCACACAGTAAAATCTTAATGGCTTAGTACCTGTAGTTTCCTTTCATAATGCAGGAGACAATTGAAATAAAATCCTGGCAAGAAATTATACCTCTGACTCCCCATGAACGCAGATTGTCTGTTGAAATGTTAAAATTGAATTGGTCTATTAAATAATAGTTATTTTGAAGTGAACTTGTTTGTGCAGTTGGAGTTTTTGCACATTGGTATTCATTACAAAGCTTTGGAAAGGTATATTCTAGGAAAAAATGAAAACCTTCGTGTTAATAATCATAGAGCTTCCTCCTCATAATCTGTTATTTTGGTGATCTTTTTTATTCCCCGTTTGAAAAATCCTGGGCCCAGCATAATGATTTTTTCTTTTTCTCATTCTTGTCACATTGAGACAAAAGGAGGAGCTGAATGTGTGAACTGCTATTGGTAATCAAAATGGATAATACTCTTTTTTTTTTTCCTAGGATTTGTTCTTAGAGTATTTAATCCTATACTGAGCAAAAGGGAAACAGTGGAAGAGGATTTCTTTTAATATTTTTGTTCTCTACATATCCTGAGGTCAGAATATTTCAGTTATGGTCGTTATGGTCATAAAAGACCCATGAACTTTGAACAGAGAGCTCTTCTGGGGTTAGTGCAGAGATATAAATGGCAGAAGCTAAAAGGGTTGATTGTCTCTGGTGGAAATATATATACTTTTTTGGAACACTGGAGTGGAAGTAAAGACAAATGAACATCCTTATGGTGTAATCACCAGGTTGAAAAATCAGGTGACTTTAGTTCTCAAACTCCCTGTTAGCACAGTGAGTTTTTATGTTCTTTGTATCTTAGTTGGTGGATGAGTCAATGTTTAAATGCTCATTTATCATTTACTATATAAAAGAAAAGCTATTACCTGAAACTCATTTTTACAGTTGCGGGCAAACTGAAATAATCATTTTCAAGGACCTAAAGCTGTTTCTTGAAGAATGTCATCATTTTCTTCTTATTTTACTTACCACTTGCACTAGTATATGGGGTACCTTCAAGAGCTGTGCCTTACAAAACCCAGCTGCAGATATTGCCAGCCACTGTGCCTGTACAAACTAGACTAAAGAAACTCAGTTTCAGCAAACTACATTCATCTTGGAGACAGGACAAAAGAACCAGTTTAAAGGAGCAGCTCACACTGAACACTAGTGCTGCTTGCTCGGTGCTGGTCTGCAATATGTATTACCCTGTCAGGGGGCAGCCTGGGCAGCCTGTAGAAAGATTTTGGAACCCTGTGACAAAGCCTGTCCCTACCATAATGTAATACTCACTTCTGTTGTCTATTTCGTGTCTACTCTTCTCTGCTTGTCTTTCCTCACTTCATAAATAAATGGCTTAAAAGTTGGTGCAAACGCAGGAATTTTGTTTTTTTTTTGACCACGGGGCAGCTTACTTGGCTCCTGGCGTGATGGCAGCAAATGGAAGTGGCTGGTCTCTGAGGGAGAGGAGGATCTTAGCTGAGGAACTAGCAGGACTCATTGAAAGGTCTTTAAACTAGGTATGAAGGGGGAAGGGGGCAAAATCAGGGCTGCAGGGGTTGAGCAGGTTGTTCGAGGGCTTGTACCGGACTTGATGACAGTGAAGTACAAAGGGATGGACTGGGGCAGGGGGTTGTTGGGCATGCTGCTATTCTAGGGGAACTTGGATCCTCTATAAAGGCGGTGAGATGGAAAGCCCAGCTGAAGTGCCTTTATACCAATGCACGCAGCCTGGGAAATAAGCAGGACGAGTTGGAATCAGTGATGTGCTTAGAAAGTGATGACCTTGTTACTATCACGGAAACATGGTGGGATGACTCCCATAACTGGAATACCACCACTGGGGGCTATCGGCTCTTTAGAAGAGATAGGCGAGGTAGGAAGGGTGGGGGAGTTGCCCTCTATGTCAAAGAGTGGATAGACTGTGAGGAGCTCCCTCTGAGAAACTATCAGGAACAGGTTGAGAGCCTGTGGGTTAGAACTAGGGATGGGTCTAACAAAGGCCAGCTGATGATAGGGTATACTACAGGTCACCCGATCAAGGGGAGACTGTTGACGAGGCTTTCTTGCTTCAGATGCGGGAGGCTTTGTACTCACGGGCTCTTGTCCGTGACAAGAGCCACGGGCTCTTGTCCGTGTCAACCATCTGGATATCTCTTGGAAAGACCACACAGCAAGTTGCAAGAGGTCTAGGAGGCTCCTGGAATGTGTTGATGATATAACTTTCTGGTCCAGGTGTTGGACAGACTGACCAGAGGTGAAGCGTTACTGGACCTGCTGCTCAGCAATGCAGAGGAAATCACTAATGGTGTTAAGGTTGGAGGCAGCCTGGGTTGCAGTGACCATGCCCTGGTTGAGTTTGTGATCTTGAGGGATGTGGGCCTGGAGAAGAGTGGCGTCAGGACCCTGAACTTTGGAATAGCAAACTTTAAGCTGTTCAGTGGCCTGTTGGCCGAGATCCTCTGGGATGCTGTCTTTAAAAACAAAGATGTTGAGGAGAGCTGGCTACTCTTCAAGGATGCCTTCCTGAGAGCACAAGAACTCTCCATCCCTCTGAATAAGAAAGTGGGCAGAGGAGGTAGGAAGCAGGCATAGCTCAGTAAGGACCTGCTGGGCAGCTGAGGGTGAAGAAAGGTGCGTACAAGCTTTGCAAACAATGCTGTTTCACCTGGGAAGAATACAGGGATGCCGTCTGGACTTGCAGATGTGGGATCAGGAAAGCCAAGGTGCAGGCAGAATTGAACTTGGCAAGGGACATGAAAAACAATAGGAAGACTTTCTACAGGTACATTGGCCAGAAGAGAGAGGTCAAAGCGAGTGTACCTCCTTTGTAAATGCAAAAGGAGAACTGGCTTCAACGGACAAAGAGAAGGCTGAGGTACTGAATGAGTTCTTTGTCTTGGTCTTCACTGGCGGCCAGGATTCCAGTACTTCTCACGTCCCTGAGCCCTGCATCCCTAAACCTCTAGGTGGGGACTGGGGTGGTAAATCCCCCCCGCTGTGAAGACAGAACAAGTCTGAGACCGCCTGATGAGACTGAAAGTGTACAAGTCTATGGGGCTGGATGGCGTGCATCCCAGGGCTCTGCAGGAGCTGGCTGAGGTGCTTGCTGAGCCGCTCTCCATCATATCTGAAAAGTCATGGCTGTCAGGTGAGGTCCTGGATGACTGGAGGAAGGGTCACTCACTCCCAGTTACAAGAAAGGGAGCAAGGAGGACTCCGGGAACTACAGGCCAGTGAGTCTCTCCTCTGTGCCTGGGAAGATCATGGAACAGATCCTCCTGGATGACATGCTTGATCACATGAGGAATGGGCGTGTGATCCATGACAGCCAGCACGGCTTCACCAGGGGAAGGTCATGCCTAACCAGTCTGGTGGCCTTCTGTGATGGAGTGATGGCATTGGTGGACAAGGGAAAGGTGGCTGATGTCATTTACCTGGACTCGAGCAAGGTCTTTGATGCAGTCCCTCACCGCATCCTTATCTCCAAATTGGAGGGATGTGGATTTGATGGGTGGACCACTCAATTGATAAGAAACTGGTTGAAAGGCTGCAGACAGAGGGTGGTCATCAATGGCTCTGTGTCCAGGTGGAGGCCGGTAACGAGCGGCGTCCTCCAGGGGTCTGTCTTGGGACCGGTGCTCTTTGACATCTTTATCAATGACAGCCATGATGGAATTGAGTGCACCCTCAGCAAATTTGCTGATGACACCAAGCTGAGTGATGTGGTCGACACAGTTGAAGGAAGGGATGCCATTCAGAGGGACCTTGAGAAGCTAGAAAGGTGTGCCCAGATGAACCTGATGAGGTTCAACATGGCAAAGTGCAGAGTTTTGCACTTGGGCCAGAGGAATCCCAGGCATCCACACAGACTGGAAGGAGCGGTCCTTGCGAGCAGCCCTGTGAGAAGGACCTGGGGGTCTTGATAGATGAAAAACTTAACATGAGGCAGCGGGGTGACCTCATTGCAGCCTTTCAGCACCTAAAGGGAGCCTACAAACAGGAGGGGAGCCAGCTGCCCAGAGAGGCTGTGGATGCCCCGTCCATCCTTGGAGATGTTCAAGGCCAGATCAAATGGGGCCCTGGGAATCCTGGTCTAGCATTGAATGGGGACATTGGTGGCCCTGCATGTGGCAGGGGGGTTGGAGATTCATGATTCTTGAGGTCCCTTGCAACCCTGGCCATTCTGTGATTCTGTGATTCTGTGATGATAAGAATCCCCTGAGTAAATGACTGGCTGTCCGAAGTAGTACAAGAGATGTCTAGGTGATCTTCATTTTGAATGGTAATTTGATAACTATCGTAGTAGAACAAGTTTAATATTCATTTGTGCATGTGTCAGCTTCTACATTTCCATACTCTACAAGCGTGTAGCATGTGGATATCTACATACAGGAGTTTCTACACACTCATGTTTCCTGGGACTCAAGTCCTGAGCAATGCTGCTGCTATGAGTTTTGAGTTACTGCTGAGGGAAAGCACAGATTGCAATAGGATGTTCTGGGAGAACCTTGTTGCATGCAGGGACCACACAGGAAACAAACAAACAAACAAACAAACAAACAAAAAACTGTGTGGACAATACCATACTTTTATTAGTTTAAACTCACATAGCTTCATTTAATTTTCATTCTCTCAGTGCCACCATACATTGCCACCCCTTTGTGCCTCATTCTTTATCTCACCAAATGGCCGGTGTAGGCAAATGAGGTGATTAGCTGAGGCAACCAAGTGGTAAGACCAACAGCAGTGTCTCTACAGGAAATTATGCCACTCATATGATTGTGCATAGCTGGGGGTTTCGTCATTCACCAGTGGTTGCATGCACACTGATTCTGACATAAGCTCATGTTACACTGCTTCTGTTTATCCACTGTCCCCTTTCACCTGCTGGTGAATGGACTCAGTTTGACTCACTTATTTGCTGGTGGAAAGGTGAGGTCCTGAATGCAGAAACCCCATTCTCCTCTAACCCCACTTTAAATCCAGGTTGGAAACCAAATTGTTGTAGGTGTTAATTTACCACACTGCTTAATTGTAAAAAATTGTCATCTTAGGATGATACATGACGTGATAAAAATAAGTTACATATGATCTTTTAAACTCACCCATATCTGCTGCAGATCTTGCAATTTGTGAATACCGGAAGACTGTAATTTATTTAAATGCTGGTGCCTTCATTTTATTTTTAGAAATCCATAGGCATTTTAAAATCAAATGTACTTTTTATAGTGTAATATTTTGAGGCTAATATGGTGAGAATGAGCTATTTTATCTGTAATGTAATAGAAAGACAAGATCCTTCATTTATTGGGAAAATGGGAGAGTTTCCATAAAGGCCAGTAGGATTGCATTTGACGGTAGCTTGTGAGGTGGATGTTGAAACAAAGCACATGTTAAAAAAAAAACACATAAAATACTGAACAAGAGGCATCCGTTTATTTTCACTGTTCCAGCTGTTTGTCCACCTTTTTTTTTTTTTGCTTGTTTTATTTGTTTGTTTTGTGTCAGTTCCCTGAGTGAGGAGTGCTCAGGATTTGTACTACAAGGGAGCATGGTGAGCAAATATCTCCATGTCTTCCTTGCTTTACCTTGCTGAGTGATCAGTCCACCACAGCTGGCTTGGGTCTGGTAGAGCAAAGCGGCTCGCAACAGTTAACATGATAAAAGATGTGGGAGTATATGTTCATTCCATACTAATTAAAGGGTGCACTAATGGTGATGGAATATTATCCAGAGCCCACATGTTGTGTGTCTGTTTGTGAATTGTACTTCACAAACATACTTTTGTATATGTTGCTGAGCAGGTGGAAGATTTGAGGTGTTATGCATTCCTATCATCTTGCATTATTTTAACAAGTTGTTTTCTCAGTCATGTGATCATACTTAGTCCTATTGGTCTTTAAATTAATTAGGCAATTAAGGGAAGAAAAAACAAAAATGCAGGCCTTGCATTTTCACGCGGCCATTTCTCTCCATGTTATTTAGTACTACCTATGGTAAAGGAAACAGTGATCAGCTGAAGACTCTCTTACTTCTGGGGCATACATTTTTGAGTCCATGAAGTCCATGAAGACAATACTCCAAAGGCATTGACTTCATTTTCTCATTCTCCGTTTCTTTAGTCTTTGATGCTTCCCCTCCCTCTTCTGGTTTTGGGGCTCATGCAGGTCAGATAAGGCAATATTTAACTTAAAAGTAACATGAAGTAATGTTATACCACACAAGAATATATATATTATATATACAATAATACCACACAAGAATAATCAGAACGTGGCAGAATTGTTTTTACACACCTCTGCTCTCAGAAATGAATTACAATTACACAAATTCTTCTTGGAAGGCTTTTTCTGCTCTACTTTTCTAGATAATGTTAGTGTTAAATGCATTCATTTATTCCTATTTTTCAGAAAGCATTTTTCTAAAACCTGGATTGTTCTTTTGCTTGCACAGAAATAGGTTTCAATTTTAGGTTTTGAATCTAAGTGTGTCGTTGTTCAAGTTCATTGTTAACTTCTACGGAGGTCTTTGTATACAAGTATTTGATATTTTTATCAACAGAGAACTGTATTGCTTCAACATGAGGGGAATCTGCCATAAACTTATTTTGGGGAAAAAAAAGTTTCCTATGTGAGGTGTCAGGAATCTTATGTGTAGAAAAAAATCTTTAACTAAGCATATGAGATGCCTGGTAACATCTCAGAAACCATATGTCTGCACACAGAGAAGCAGTCAATAGTATTTCTACTACTTTTCTGTTCTGTAGAGGTCAGGCAGCACAAACACTGTTCTCACCACTGAAGAAAACAATTGACTAGTCTGAATCCTGGATTTTACTCATAAACTTTCATGTGGGTCCACAGGATGTTAAGGCTTCCTGCTCTTCCTAAGTTTGAACACATGAATATCTAAAGATCTGATTGATCAGAGCAGCTCGGGTTAACTATTAAATTGATCAAAAAGTAAGCAAAGAATAATGGCTTAGACCAGCAGTAGTGCTGTGATAAACCAACTGCTAGAAAATGTACCTGGAATGATGCTGTAAGAGCACAGGACTGTCATTTAATTGTATTCTAATTGTTTCTGTTTGACAAAGAAAGTTGGAGACTGACATATCACATGCATTGATATCTGTTGCATTTTTTTTGCATATCAAGAGAAGAATATAAAATGTGATCAAAAAGCAACTGAATTTTGTGACTGGTTGAACACATTGCTCGCTGATTTTGTCCTATTTTGCGTTGGGCTCTCAAGTTAAGTGCCTGTGACTTTACATGTTGGTGAGCAGCACTCACTCACAAATGGTCTCACACAACCTTTCCTGCATGGGCAGTGTCAGTCTGCTACCAGACACAGGTGACTTCTCTCAAGATTCAAATCAGCTGGTGGCATAAAGACGTAGTGTTTTCTTAGCCGCATCTTGCTAACCCCTGCCATGTGTCTGTGCCTAGGAATAACCAGCCTCGTCATCCCATTGCTTCACAGTGCATTGCACCCTTCTTAACTGTATGAGTAAGAACTGATGGCTCCAACCTGTAATTCTGAAGCAACCCATCTGTCATGACAGAAAGCAGCAGCCATGTCTTTTTATGTTAATTCCAGATGCAGGTCCTGTGGCTTTCATGATGTTTTGGTAAAGAGGGAGGTTTGAGTGACTCAGGATCCAATGTCCTAAATGTGAAGCACTAAGCTGTTCACTGATTTAATCAACTTTGCCATTAGCTTAGTTACTTTCAGGGTGGGAAAAGGGCAGAAAGCAACATTTAGGTTTCATCCTTTAAGGCTGGAAGCACTTTGACCTTCATCCAGCAAAGCACTTAAGCAAATGAGCAACGACATATGTTTATTGTTAAGCATATAATCAATTTATTTATCTTTTGCTAGATCACTGAAAATATCAATTTTTCCTTGAATAAAAAGTAAAATAAAATATGATATAATAAGGGAAGTGAGTTTTTTTCATGGTGGGTGTCATTTTTACAAACACAAGAGGTATGGTTGCTAACTGCAAATAAATCCAAAAGCACTGTTCAAAGTCTTGTATTTCAAGGACAGAATTATTTATTGGTGAGAGCTGGGCAGCCTAGAAGTGAGTGGTGGTTAAAGGGATTAGTTTCATGGAAATTTGTTTTGATATTATGTTTACAGTACTGATACTGGAGATCTGATTATTTTCCTATACAGTTGTGTATGTATCTGGGAAAAATAGCAGGGCATTTGAGTTGCTGGGTGGGGGCTTATTGTTTTGAACTGTATTTCTGAATTCTAGCAAGCTTTTCTTATTTTCCTTAGCACAAAAGACTTGCATCACGTCTTAAGAACTACCTAAGCTTTGAAAGACATAGGAAGGGTTGAACAAAGGTTTCATGTTGCCCATTTGGAATTCCAGAAAGAAAACATCAGGTAGAATAATATTTTTAAAAGATTTTTTATGTCATTCATTGTCTACATGCTGTAAACAGCACCCACCATTTGAATACATACTACATAAGGATCTTCAAATTTTCCAAGATTGTTTCTTGTGTGTCCCCTCCTCCAACTTTGTGTATTTTCTCAACTCTTTAATTCTGTGACAGCTGTGCTTAGCACGTTTGTGGATTTGTGCGTCTCTCTCCCAACTCCCCAGCTGTGGGGGTTCTGAAATCTGTGATTTTATTTTGATGTTAATAAAATTGTAAGCAAATGATCTTTTTTTGCTATTAGGTGTATAAGATAAAGTGATTCGCTGCATTACAAGAATCCGTGAGCACAGCTGGTGGAATTGCTGTACCTAAGAGAAGAACTGCTCGTACAGTTTCTGTCAAACTGCTGCCAAACAATGTACAGTGATTTGTCTCGGGGTAACCCCAGGACTGCAAAACTGAATATGTGCCTCATTTCTCCTGTGGGTTGCCCAGTCTCTCCCTCATTCCCTAGAACAGTGAGCAGCACATACCAACTGTCTTCCAAAGTTTGGAAAAGAAAAATTTTCCATGGGTAATGAGGCTTGCAGCCCTAGGGATAGCAGTAGGTACTGGACTATGTTTCTTTATGTGGCTGCCATCCTGGGCTCACAGTACATTTTCATAATTCTATTCGTCTTCTGTGTTTATCTGCTGGAACAAAAAGTGTCATTTCCCTTTGGAAATTTGTCGAAGTAAATAGCCCTTCTTTGTGATTTTTTTTGTAAATCACAAACAAGCTGGGCTGTTTCAGAGTAGGTCCAAGATTTCACTCAAAACAGGACCTCGGTGTGTATTTAGAAAATCCTTTCGAGCTCGTAACTCTTAAATGAAAATTTTATATTGCTGGTTGTATAAATTTCTCACACTGTACTGAAACTGAGTTCAGAAACCACTACAGTGACTAGTGAATCAAATCCTATCACGCCCTGAAGAACAATGCTGTTGCATTGTGTTGAAGATCCCTTCCTCTTATTCTGTGTATTACTGGGCCAGATTCTAACCCTTGTTTTCTCAGAATTACGGAAGTAGCTGGTTTTGCTTTCTCTGTCCTTACTGAATTTACACATCACACGTTTAAAACCAACATAAGGATCTGTCCCCTTTTCTCAGAGCAGGCTGACAAAATCATGCAGTCTGCTGTAACGTGTGCTTGCTCTGATGACTATAGATAAAACCATTGAGATAGTGAAGAATTTGTCACAACCAGCCTTTTGTGTTGGCTCACAGGATCCTGTTGTCTTAAAAGATATTTATACAGTACAGTCCTGGGCTGCAGTCTAGTACATATTCTCTGCACAACACCAAAAAATGTGAGGTGCTATGCTTTTTAGTTTTAAAAATGTCAAAAATGGAAATTCAGGCAATTTGACTCTGCAGTAATTTGCTGAGAGATGTCTGAATACGTATACCTTTATGTAATTTTGCACAACAGTCTGGGCTGTAATACTGCAATAATTACCCAGTGAAGTCATAATTGAAGGGTAAAAATTGAATTTAGGGCCTACATAATTTAAACAGGACCGGATTTTACCAAGTATGACACATTTATGGTGTCTGCTATGTGCCTTATAAAACATACTAAATTTTAAGCCGATAACTCAAATGGTTCCTGAGATATAAACTTGTGAAAAGTCACGATTTTGCATTGTGCTGAAAAGCCACCTTACAATACAGTGACTACCATAGAGCTCTTTAATATCCAGCAGAGTTCTCCTGCTGTGCTTTGTCAGTTGGTAGCAACATCCAAGTCTTCTTGTAAAAGTAATTCACACTTTTTTCACAACACTGTTGCTTTAATTACCACTGAACTCTGCTGTTGCTCAGACAGGCCTAGCAGGACCAAGAGGGGGTCAGAGCTGCAGTCACTGCAAAAGAAGCAAATGGCTTTTTTTCTTACTTTATTATTAACAAACCATCTTTGATTGAAATGCTCCTAGCTTCTGAGACCCAGCCTTGTCTCTGCGCTCTCTTGGGGTATTCATTATCAAAGTGGAGCATGGATGTCAATCTGGAAAAACATCAGAAATAATACCTAAAATCCTAATCAGAAAACTTTAAGAAAAGAGGAGACATGTATCTCTTACATGCAAACAGCTGATCAGATTTATCACACAGACATGTTTGAATTTCTGATAGAAACAGGCAACCTCATCACTAGACTGTACATTTTGTAATTGTAAAAATGACTATTATCTATTTGTTTGTAATTATTTCTCTTTTTCCTTTCTGCTTATTTAATTTGTTACATTTCATTACAGCCAAAGGCATCCATAGAAAGAACTGAGAAATGCTGAAAGAGAAAAAAAGATCACATTTAAAATTATAAGATACAGTTTCTCTAGCTTTTTCACATCAAATATTCTGTATTTACATATCATCATTCACACTAAAGAACTGCAAAATAACCTTTCAGTGGCACAAACTCCATTTGCAAACTTGGGTTTGGATGTGTTTGCCTCAGTGCTTCTCTTGGAAGATAGAGATTGGAAATGGTCCTGTCCCTGACCCTTGTGGTCATCTTCTCTCCCAAGCTTGATGGGAGAGAAGCACAGTGCTCTTGCCATAGCAGTATTCTTCATCAACTACAGCAGACTTAGAACAAGCCACCAGTTTGACTTATGTGTTCAAGGGAAACTGCAAAGGAGACTTTGTAGCTGAAACTGAGAGTGTCAACATGAAATCCAACACACTGAGCCAGTCTTAATGCTTATTGAAAATACTCCCCATGATCTATGAATACCATTATAGATCAGACCTCTGTTTCTTATCTCCCATCAAAGATGATGCTGCAAACTGATACCACACCACTTAACACCACGGTAAGGAACTGATTCCTTTCTGGTCTGGAAAAAAAGTGGCCCCTGTGGGATGAGCATTCAGTTAATTAATTAGGTGGCAGAATCACCTGCTGAAGTACTCTGGGTTTTGCTTGGATTAACAGCAATCCAAGAATTTGAATATTCTTAATTTCTGAATGTAACAAGATTAAAACCGTCTGGGTAAAATACTCACTGCGAAATGCTCGGTAATACAAGGCCTTAATCAGGACTTTTATTTTAATTGTGCAAGTCAGCCCTGGAACTGCTTGCCTTTAACTAGAAGCTTGACAGGAAAACCTTTTATAAATCTCTTTGAAAATGTCTGCCCCAAATTACTCTCTTTTCTCATTCAGTGAAGTCTGGAATCTATAGGAACAGAAAGTAGAGGTATGAAAAAAGCAAGTGGGGAGAAAGGAAATGTGTTTTCCACATGATTTTAGAAGGAGTAGAAAGGAGTGAAATGTTGCAAGGATTTTCATGAAAACGCCATGCTGCTTGGGCTGTCATGGATGAGAGGCTTCTGTTTGTTAAGTACAGAGTTGCTTGACAGTAAACGCCAGGAATGTTATCTCTGAGAGTTTCAACAGAAAGGGTAGAATTGTCCTTTTCTTAAATATTGGACACACTGCAAGGGTAGGAGTCAGAGAAAACTGCATGACCTGGACAGCCTGCACAGGGAATGCTGAGGCTCACTCAAGCTGCTGTAGGACACACCAGGGCATGTGCCTTCATCCCTTTTGCTGTGCATGGGGTGCTCGTGTCCCCCGTCACTCTGCTGTGCTCTTTGAGGTACCCCATGGTTAATATTCAGATACTAGCTGTGTTCCAAACATAGCAGGTCATCCTGCACAAGCATTAGTGCACAACCATCTCCTTTGGCACGCATGCTTCCCAGCACAATACTTCAAAGTGGTCCTTTCTTGCAGACATGTGACCTACCATTCTGCTTGGCTGTTCAAGCAGAACAAGAAGCCCGTGAGGGACAATATTTACTTTCCTTTGTGGCTACTTACCAACAGTATGTTCTTTAAAGTCCTCACCCCTAATATCAGGGCACGTGTGCTAGGTGGTCATTGATTCCTTCCTAATGATAACTTCATTATTATGGCACAAAGTAAAGGAATTGAGATGACAAATAATTCACCAGCAGACTTGCACGGACTTGGATACATGACATTGAGAATATTGAAAATAAGATGAAATGAAGGGGAGAGTTTTCTTTCTTCGTAATCTACTTCTGGCAGATTCAGTCAGAAGTACCATTCTCACTTCTCTATCTCATTTTCTACAATCAGGCAGCAGATTGTTTGCTCTGCAAAAAGACAGTTACAGGAGGTATCACTTCCTACTAGTTCTTTATTTCGCATTGACTATATAAAAGTCCTTGGTCTTTTTGTGATATATGCAGTACTAAAAACAGCACTGATCATACACAACAGTCTGTGTGTTCTTTTCAAACAGTGACGTTCCTGCTCCCATGTGGATAAGTGGTTACTAGAACCTGAGTAGAGCAGTGCTGATATTTACTGCTCTCTGATCTGAAAGTATCGGTAAATTCACAGGCAAAGAAAGCAGTTAAAGCTGTAGCTGCTTCTATAGATGCAGTATAACTTCCTGTTCTTTCTTTCCTGGTGCTTGGATGCTGCATATCTTATCCCTTACATATGGGTGCTGCATATGAATCACAGATTCATGGAATCATCTGCTGAAAAAAAGTCCTTGCAGAAGCCGGTGGATCCAATGGGAATTTAATGAGTTAAAGGTGGGCGAAGGATTAGAATCCAATATTTAAAAAAAAAATAGAAAGGAATGAGAAAGAAGGTCATATAATGTCTCACAATTTAAAGTCCCGCAGTTATTTGGTACACCCTAGAATCCTACATTTAATTCCAACAAAGATGATTCCTTAGAATTGTAGAATGGTAGTTGGAAGGGACCTTTAAGCTCATCTAGTTTCAACTCCCTTGCTATAGGCAGGGACACCTCCCTCTACAACAGATTGCTCACAGCCCCATCCATTCTGGTCTTGAATGCTTCCAGGGAGAGGGCATCCACAGTCTCACTGGGCATCCTTTTCAGTGTCTCAACACCCTCACAGTAAAGAATTTCTTCCTGGTACCTAGTCTAAGTCTACACTCTTCCAGTTTAATCCATTTCAACTCATCCTGTGTCTACCTGCCCTTACAAAAAGTCAATCCCCAGCTTTCCTGTAGGCCCCTTCAAGTACTGGAAGGTCGTCAGGTCACTGGAAGGAATTCACCGAGCACCCGAGCTTTCTCTGTATCCCTCATAACCAGGTCTCTGGTTTCCTTCTGGAAAGGGCCCACATCTTCTCTGACCTTCTTTTTATCTCTGATATACCTGTAGAATTTCTTCTTGTTCCCCTTTATGTCTCCAGCTAGATTTAATTCTGTCTGAGTTTTAGCTTTCCTAACCTGATCCCCAGCTTCTCAGACAACTTCTTTGTAGTCCTCCCAGCATGCCTTGGTCAGCATCGCATCAGGATGTTAAGAATAAAGCAAAACAAAAATACAACCAAACTCACAAAACAACAACAAAAAAAAACACTGAGCCCCCAAACCAACCAACCAACTAAACAAACAAACAAACAAAAAAAAAGCAAATAAAAAAAAAAAAAAGAAAAAAAAAAAGAAAAGAATGTAGATGATGTAGAAAACCAGTGAGTGCAGGTGAGCTCAGTTTGTAGGAGATTGCTGACACAGCTGTTGTCTGCACTCGAAGGCAGTGGAGTGGATAGAGCTGGGGGTGATTATGCATTTTTGCTGTGGGTACGAGGCTGTGCAGTACAAACTGTACCTTGCAATAAGGATATGTAGACACTACAGAAGCCAACTGGTTTTATCAGAGGAAGAACCCCAAGTCTGTATGTCAGGGTACCGGTAAGAGCTTCTGGGTTTCTTGCATGTTGGGCATCTAAGGAAGCACTTGTACTTGCTGTTCCGCTTGAAGGAACTGACCTGCATCTGTTTGAAAAGCTGCAGCTAGAAGAAGCACGTGTTGTTCCACAGACAGTATACAGTATTGTAACATTCTCTTATGTTCCAGTCGCACTGGGGAAAAAGAACAGAAGAATTTGTCCAATTATAATGGTCAGAAACATCACACAGCCCATGCTAGGAGGTTTGATGAGCACAGAAGAAATGTGAGTTTACAGGCTCTTGTTCTTCTAGATCAGTCATCAAATCTGAAGCATGAATCTACTGAATCTATGAAAATAGGTTAGACTGTGAAAACACACGTTACTAGTTTTTATGGCAAAATTTAATATGAGGCACATGCATAAAGAAATTTTGTATACTTACTTCTTAAAGACTAAAGGCATCCCCTTGGAATTGAAGTCAAATACTTGTTGGTAAATTTCATTTTAAAACCATGTTCTGAAAGCAAGTTGGAAAACTGAGAGGAGCTAAAAGTAGGAAACGTCTCTCCAAATCTGGTAAAAATTAGCACTCTGCTGAGAATGGGAGCTGGAATCTCCTGATGTAGAACAGGTACTGAATGCAGTCACATCCTCGACAAATCTCCATGGGCTTCATCCTGACCATCTGACCTTGTTGTGCGACAGCTCCACTTGACAGCCATACCAAACAAACAGAGAAACACCTTTCAGACTTAAGATGATATTACAGTCTGTGAATAAGATTTCCAGTATGTGGACATGACAACAATGAAAAACTATAATTTAGGACATAGAGTATTCTCTTTATGCTTTTATGTGGAATTTCACTTTAATGCGATGTAAATGACAGTAAGGAATACATTCACAGAATGTTAAAGCCTTTCTATTAAATATTCTGTATGCATTTTATATTCTAATTCATGTACAGTCAAAAAACCCTGATAAAATCGTAGTACTGATTTGACTGCTGCACTTATCGTATTAATGAGGATACTTTATGCCTTTTGAAAATTGGGATATAGTCCATTATGTGATTGTGAATGATGTGATTGTATCGCATCAATTTGTTATTCAATCCCACCCCTCCCTTCAGTCAACTCTGTATATAGGAAACCACTGGTGAGCATGCATGGAAGCAAGAAATGCGACGTCTAAAATTAGTTATTTGTCTTTTCACTTGTTCAACAGATTATCCATATTTTACCAAATTCTGAAATTCACTCAAACTCCAGAGGAGAATTCACAGAGATATCCTCACAAGCTAAAGCTGGCTGAAGTCTGAGGTCTCCAGCTTGCGGAGTGAGTTGTACAGTGGGATTCATCTCTTTTGCTATGGGTTATATGCCATATGCCAGACCAAACCTCTTGGCTTTTTGCATTGCCTGTGAGGACAAATGGTCAATTCCACAAGATGATTCATGTTGTTCTATACCTGCCCTCCTGCAGAACATATGTAGGGAGTTGGGTTTCTAATTTGCACCGTTAACTGAGGGAAAGTTAGATGAGAGAAATCTGGCTTGCCTTGACTGCATCTTAAGAATCCTTTCTAAGCCCTCTTCAAAATAGCAAGAGGTTAGGAACTGAAAGAATAAATTTCTTTTCTTGAAATATGTTGGAATTTTAATTTCAAAAAATGCTTAAATTTTTTCATTTCTTCTCTTTGCTGGATATGATGTACTTTGCCTTTAGGAAGACCCTTGTCCTTGTGGCTTCTGCTCCTTTAGATTCTAGTTTTAAGTCTGTGGCAAATACTACATCTTGACGGAAGAAAACACCAATGAAACAAAAAGCTAGGGTGAGCTTTTTGAGTTTTATTGTGGGGTTTTTTGTTTGTTTGTTTGTTCCCCCCCCGTCCTCTCCCTCACATCTGAGGCTTCTATAAGCATTTCCAGACTGAGCATAACTCCCAGTCTCATATGATGAAAGAATATACCTTCTGCAAAACACAACAGCATAGGTCTATAACTTCTGTCTCTAAGACATTTTGAAAACAGCTTTGTAACCAGAAAATTAAATCTGCATTCTGTTGTCTTTCCCCTAGATTCTCTCCATTAAATATTTAATTCTCTCTGTAATGACAGTTGCCGTTATTAACTTGTCACTGAATGCTATGTGTTCCTTATGCTGCCATCTCCTTTCAGTACCCCGCTGCTGCCTGCAGTTTTCTGTATTTTAAACATTATCAATATTATCTTCAGTATTAATGCCCAGTCCATTTTCATTTCATTTCCTCATAAGAATTTCTTACTAGTGATTTAAACTTCTCCAAGGCGGTGCTGCCACGTGCTGTACCGCTCCACTGGAGTGTTGGTGAGAGGTTTGAAACAAAAAATCACCAAGTTCCTACTCTGCAATCTTATACTTCCAATTTTTGGACTTGTTAACACAAAAGCATGACTTGAAGGATTTATCAAAGTGTACGTTATCCTGAATTTGACTGCCAGGGTTAAAGCAGTTTGTAATTACTTGCTTGAGCTCTTACTGTAGCGCAGAGAAATGTAACAGACGTGTGCACACATGCACAAGCACACGTGCATAGGCAACATGATATACATAGAGGAGTACAAACATGTTTTAAAGTGTCCTTTTTTGAGGCAGGGGGAAGGAATACTTAAAGGTCAAAGGGAAATGTTAATGATGTTAAATAAATTTTATTAAATTCAAACCCAATAAGAACTTTATACAGTCTTTTGGACAAAGCCTGCAACGTTCTAATCTCTGCAAATCCACTCTATACTGTTCACTGCTCTTCTTATTAATCAGTTCTACAGAGCTGTACTCTTCTCAGTACTGTTACACACACTGCATTTTTATTCTTCAGCTTCAGCTTGGCCTTTTCTATATTTTTGCTTCGTCTTACATTCAATTACCCACAGCCTAGTTTTCAGAATAGGATACTATCGGTGGCTGTGTTGAAGCAACAGCCCATTATGTCATCTTGTTTCATATATTTTACTCTGATCTTTTTTAGGATGAAGCTCATTTGAGGAATCTTTCCTCTACCTTTGGGGAGAAATTATTGGCCTTCTTTCACAGGGTCTAAAATTTCCCTTCTTAATGCTATTAAAAGAACAAACAAACATCCAATTTATTTACAACTTAGATCCTGCCATTTTGCTGAACTACTTTCCTGTTTCAGAAATATCAGGGTGGTGTGCTAATTACACTTGCTCTATTTATGGCTTCTTTAATAATATTTAGTGATCCAAATTCGATGTCTACTTTCTTCTGAAACTTTCTGTATTCTTCATAACAAATACTTTAGTATTTGGGAAGTCTGTCTCCCTTTCATATATGTGAGTTTATGACATGTGTTCATGAAAATGGAAGCTGTTTGCCCAGTGAGAGTTGTCTTTGAAAAAATCCTCAGCACAAAGCTTATGACATTTGATGAAAGTCTTGGTCACTCTTTAGGGACGATGCCTGGCATTGCCTTTTAGAGTTGCTTGGAACTGCCATGCTTTTTATGTCATCATCACCATTTCACATGAATTATTTTTTATCACCAAGATAAGGGACTCCCTTCTCCTCGTCCGGTTTCCCCAGTTCCCTTTCCCTTTTCATCTCAAGTCTCCATAAAAATACTACGTATTTAAAGACATAATGTATTTATATTCATTTACATGTATATTTGTGAATAAATATTTAAACACATACATACACTAAAAAATGTTTTACATTTATCTGTAGGTATAAAACCCACCCAGTTGTCTCGTATTTACTTTCACTGCAATGGTAAATTATTATACGGAAACCAAATTTTTCCCCTGGCATCTTTTTATCACAATTTCCATTTGAGGCAAAATTCCTTCGTAAGACTGATGACTGATTTCCTTTTAGTCAAAATTAGCTTCTGTACTTTCTCCTATCTGCTGATCCCAAACCTTATTGAGTCATGCCTGCTGTGATTTTTCACCTATGACTTTTGCATGTCTTCCTTAATCTTCTCCTTGGAGAACTGGAATTATACACCACGTTTTGAGCTTGAGATGGAAGCACATGTTGCAGCAAATGACTTAGCATGGCTGCTGTGTGCAAACATTTGATGCCTAGAATTCCAGTTAAGGAGAAACTGAAACCAGCATCATCCATGCAACTAGCCAGCTTGTATGTTTAGGATAAGATTGTAATATTTATATTATCTGTGTGGCTTCTTTAATGTATATCTAATGAACTATATACAAATTTTAAAATTAAGAACAGCTGTAGCTATTAAAAAAAAGAAGGAAAGTATAAATCTCAGCCACCATATGAGAAATCTTTTTCTGAAAATTTGGAAGGATCTCACAGATATCATAGCAAAAAATATTCTTAGCTTTCAACAGTGTAAAATACAGTAAAAGTTGAAAGTTCATGCCAGTCCTTCAAAATAATTGTCTTTAATTAATATTATTATTGATCATGTATTAGGAGACACAGCCAGAGTGATACAAAGATTTCAAGGGAATGCTTTGCAGCTTAATTATGTTTCCCTGGGAGATTTAAAATAATTCAATTTATTTTCCCTCGTGTTTCATCAATCGTTATATGAATAGAAAAGATATCTGAGCTTCATTTCTAAGTGAATTCCTGTAGATTGAAGAACTTTTGACAATATACTTATTAGAGAGAGAAAGGGAGCACGTCCTCTGAGGATGAATGAACCTTGAAAGACTCTCAGTGACAGTAACGCTGTTCTCTGTTGGTAAATTTACTGGGGACAAACTGGTGAAGAGCACAGCCTTTGTAAACCTATTTCTGATACAGGAAACACGCTGAAATTGGAGCAATTAGTTCTTTTTATTTAGTTATCACTGAGGAACTTTTGTTCTGCATGCAGAATGCACATGCATGTTCTTTCACTCTTGCAGAAAGTCCTGATGAATTTAGCTCGTTTTCTGTCCGACAGTCTATTACCACCATAATCCATGTCACAGAGTAAGTTATAGGTGGTGCTGAATCTTACTGCTGCTCAGTACCAAGCAGGCTCTTCATCTCCTTTTTGGAAGCTGCCAAGTTATTCAGGATATTCATCATCTTTTATGTCAGACTTCCAAGGCGCCCCCTGAAATGGAGATTATTTTTAGGGCAAAATGATCAGAATGAGTTTTTCTTTATATGCAATGTAGTGACATTCATGGGTATGTTTTAAGCGAGGTATGTCCCACATTGAGCAAGTGCACTTTCTTTGCCAACAGTGCTTTGGAGCTGAAGCTGGCTCTCCCTGCCCATCTTGGTGGGACTTGAGGAGCTTTCTGCATGTGTGGGCTGCTGGCAGGGTGAGTGAGGTGCTGGGTGTCATGGGTTTCATTGGCCTGCTCTGCATAGCACTGCACAGTCTGGTTAGCAATGGCAGGAGCAGTCAGAGATCGCCTATTGCTGGGGGTTAGATGAAGGAGCTTTTAAAAATATCAAATAAGTCCAGATCTGAGCCAGTGACTTTTAAAATGAAAGGTCTGCTCTGTTACCGTTAATGGGCAGGCTTTCATAATTCTTTGCTATTAGAGTACTAACTCCCTCTTTTCAAAGCCTTCCTGAACCTCTCATTGTCCAGCATTTGTATCTCTCACTTTAATGAGTGCTAAATAAGAATTATATAAGTATTTCAATAATTCTCACTAGACAGTTAATTAAGCAGCACTGACTCTAAGGAGCAGTCAGCTATTACCTCCTTTTACAGACAAGTGCTTCCACAGACACAAAGGGAAGAGGTCAATTTAAAAAAAAATGATGTGTGGATTAGTAATCTTTCTCCGTAATAAATGACCTAGCTAACAAGCTGAAACAGTGAAATAAAAATTCACCTTCTTCTTTTTTATCCCTTCATTTTTTTCTGGACCAATATCTTGTGTTCCTTCAGCCTTCTTTTGCACAGGAAACGCATTCCCTTTAACTTTTAGAGGCCAGAATATGTTGAACTGAAGCTCTCCAAATTTGCTTCCCTCAGAAATTCACGTAGGGCACGGCCCTGCCCAATTCTTCATTACACATTCTTTTTTAACAGCTTCTGTTTTTTCTCATATTTGATAGATCCTACTGCAAACTTCAACTGGAGTGAGTGCAGAGGACCGTAATACCAGTCTTACACACAGGGTATTTTATTAAGTCCAACAGTTAAAAATGTACAAAGTTCCTTGTAATAATCCATTCATTCTGTTCTCGCCTGATTCTTGGAGTAAGCCTGCACAATTATTCAAATCCCAGCTTTTAGCTACAGCATACACCTCGCCATGGGGCTATGCCTCTGTAATCTTGCTTTGGTCTTGCATGTCAAATGGAATTAACTCCCATAAGAAATGTATGCGAAGACAACCCAAAGTGTCTAATCCTACTGCTGTCTTAAATTTCTGAAACTCAGACCTGTCATCTTTTTCTATAGCTTTGTTGAAGTTCTCCCTTCTGCTTCAGTCCATCCAAAGATGAAGTTTAGAGAAATTTGCATTTTTATATATTTTTCAGTTGTGCACTCCTGTGGCCTTTTCACGTGTTTCCTTTGTAGAAATATTTTTTTTTCTAACTCAAGTCCTATTTTATACTCAGCAGAATGCCTGATGGAGGTGGATTCAGTTGCTTTTAGCTAGCAGTATACAAGTTTAAACACGCAATGCATTGCACTTTTTGACAATGCTCATACCGTGTGACGTATGAAAATAATGATACCATTATGACTATAACTTAACAGCTGAGCCTAACTAATCACAAAACCTAATTCTGTCTCCATTAAATCTCAAATCGCATTGCTTTCTTCATGAATAAAGCGCTTGCTGAAATTGGCTTTGCTTAGTGTAACTACACTGTTTGGGTGTTGTACTGGAAGTAGATTAGCTTTCAAAGCAGCCTTTCCGATGTGTCTGTCTTCTGCTGTTCTCTAGGGGGCATGCTTTCAAATTTCCACACACACGCACACAAATGCCTACGTTATAAAGAATGAAGGGGAAAAAAAAGCAAGGCATTTTCATAGAGAAACTTAATTTTCCACTTAATCAAATATCGACTAGATCTGATTAGAGGTGGCCAATTTTAGATGAACCAGGCAAAATACATTTACAAAGGGGGTCCGGTTTCAACATAATTTCAGTAAAAAGCAATTACAAAATTGTACTCAGATAGAAGGCTGGTTCTTCTAGGTGTCTTGGCTAAGTGAGGTTGGAAGGGTAAAACTGTAACTTATTGTAGTGGGTATTTAATAAGTGGTAAGCCACAGCACTCTCCACTTGAAAGTTAATTAAGGCCATAGAATGACCATAGTTGTACAGCAAATATGTTAATGGGTTAGCCATGGTAACTGTCACAACAAAGCCCAGCATAAAATAATAGCTTTAGGCACCATTTTTGCTGATGCTCACATCTTTTAAAAGACGCTGTTGTATTTTGCTTTTATTTGGGGAAATAATGTAGTAGTGGCTTTTAATTTAGGAACTCCTTAATATCATTATTGGAAACTCAGACTGAAATACTGAGGTGCAGAGAATGGTTAAAATATTTGCTTACGTACTGGAACTACTTAAGCATCAGTACATAGTGCATATCTGTGAGGTGTCCTCTTCATGTAGTAATTTTACACAGACTACGTAGCTTTTTGGGTCAGCTCAAAAAAAAATGGAGCTTATTCTTTATATGTAGTGTTTGAATTTCTGAGCTTAGTTGCTGTATTGTATTTGTTGCTGTTGAATAAGAGAACTCAGCAACAAAGAGGCTATCACCTGACTGTTCCACTGCACGCGGACTAAAGCTTGAACTTGCTTCCAAAATGTCTTCTCCTTCACAGTATGGTCAGTTCTGGTCTGCAGAAGGATTTGTTGGGTTCCATTCCCCCGAATTCTGAACTTCTTTGGCCGCCCATGTGGAGTTGGGGCATGGCAGCATTTGGGTATTGAGCTTTTTGTTTCCTGACTGCATAGCCCTTCTTTCAAGAAACTTAAAAGGTTGCATACTGAAAATTACTAAAACATTTCCTAGAAGCAGTTCACTTAAACACTCAGTACTGCTCTCTTTCCTCCTGTTTACCTGATTAGGATGATCCTCAGAAGATGCAAATTGATGTTGTGCTACTGAAGTCGAGCAGGGAGGAATTTGTTGGTATCTACTAGTCTAAGAAATTGGGATGAAATTAATGTATAGACTACTGCTACAGCAGCATCATATACTCAGAAGAGGAAATTCTGAAAGGTATTTTTCAGTATCTCTCTCTTGTTGTTTTCCTTAATATATTTCTTGATTGCTAACACCATTACAGAGAGAAATCTGTTGAATGTTGCTGCATATTCTATTACTGTAAGGAATTTATACATATTTACTCATAGAAATTAGTCTGTGCAGAAACTTAGCGTACATTTCTCTTGATACTGTTTTCACTGTTAATCAGCTGCTGCTCTGCTCATGCTTCCTAGGAAGAACAAACACCTGCCTTTTTCCAGCTAAGAAAATCCTTTTCCTCTGGAGATATTCATATACAGTTGTCCCTGGCTCTCTTCAGGAAATCAGTGGAATTGATTGAATGCTTTTTGTCATTCACTGTTTTTCATCAGAAAGGACTGTTTTTGAAGCTGAATCTTTCCATAGAAGCAGACTGGATTTTAGCACTATTATTAATAAAAGCCAAAAAAAAAGGGCACTCAGAATGTCAGTCAGTCCACTTCTCTTCTTTTGAAAGTCTTGGCTGTTTTTCTGTGCTTTAGATGCTCTATCTACAACCATGGTGGATTCAAGGGGGCAAGCAACAAGGATATTTGTCTCCCAACCTGTAAGGCTCAGGACACTGCCATACTATCATCAGACACCTTGCCACAAAGTTAGACACAACAGGAAATGTCATCTTAAAATTTTGCTTCCATGGACAGTGGTAAATGCACTGAGAACCTTTGCAGTCTGGGAACCAAGAAAAATGATGTGCTTTTGAAGTGTTAACAGAAAAATGCAACTGGTACATGGAAAAGTGTGATCAGGCTGGGAAGTGATGGTATCTCTGAGCCAATGGCCTGTTGGAGGCAAATAGGAAACCTCTAGCTAATCAGACAGGATCCTAAGGGAATATGTCGCTATGAGAGATGACCTGTGTGGGAGAAGAGTAAATGAGTTTGGAAAGCAGTGACAATAGCAAGGCAGGAGTGCAAGAAGCAGTTCTGATCCACAGCATGAGCTTAACAGAGCAGTGTATGCCACGAATGTCTGTGGTGCATAAAGATCTGGGCACAAGAAGCAGTGGTAAACATGTCGAAACACTCTTCACAGTGGGAGAGTGGATTGACAAATGGGAACTGTGGCAGTGATAGGGCAATGGCATATGGCTTTAAACTAAGATGGGAGATTTAGGTTGGATATTAGGAGGAAGTTTTTCACACAGACGGTGGTGAGGCACTGAAACAGGTTGCCCAAGAAGGCTGTGGATGCCCCATCCCTGGAGGCATTCAAGGCCAGGCTGGATGTGGCTCTGGGCAGCCTGGGCTGCTGGTTGGTGACCCTGCACATAGCAGAGGAGTTGAAACTACATGATCTTTAAGGTCCTTTTCAACCAGGCCATTCTGTGATTCTCTGATTTGTTCACCTCTTGATATCCATTCACTGGATAGTTCAGTTCACTATTGTAATTAGCCCAAAAGTGCTGTTTTCTCTTAATCACAAACAAGTTCAAACTCTGAAACTTCAATCATCCCTGCAGCAAGGCTGAGATGAGTGAGGCAGACAGCTGGGTACACAGTGTCTCCTGTTACCTAAATCCTGTTCAGACTTGCATAAATTTTCTGTTGAGTGTTCCCTGCTGTACACAACTGATGTAGGTAGTAGACAAATTAGCCAAGAACTTGTGTGACAGAGGTAGTGAGAGCCAGAAGCCTCGCTGTATAAACCTAGGTGCCTGTGAGGACCAGGAACATGTTTTTCTTCTCTGAGTTTGTTCAGAAGTGCTGCAAAAATGTCTCATTGTTTTCCCTCTTTCCGATTGCTCTTCTAATACAAACAAGCCAGGTCTGTTATTGGTGTTACTCAAAATGTAGCTGAAACTATGAGGCGCAGACCACAAAATATCACAAACTATAATTTAATCAGTATGTCACTACTGCTTGGATCACCTTCTAATCTGGTACTGTCTTAGCAAAGTTGAGGCACGAATTAAAAACAGATGATTTGAGATTTAGGTGGTCAGAGCAGCTTTGGTGCAGGTTCGTGGGCAGACAAACCTGAAGGCACCATCTCAGCCAAAGACTCAGTTACAGTGGGTTTCTGTGGTATGCTGCTCCCTACTAAAAAAATGACATCTTCCAGTACTTTTCCCTTTTCCCAAGAATCCAAGAAGCTCTCAAGATTCAATTTCTAACATCCTGATAAATTAAAAAAAAAAAAAACAAAAAGCAGTCCTAACTGACTAACTGACTGTATTTGTATAAGTGGGGGTGGGGACAGAAGGTGATTCGTTGCAGCTCTTGGTTTGCATTGGACAGAAACATACATGGATAAATAAAATTTAAGAACGTTGCAATCTTTGATGCTCTTCCTTCATCTCCCTTTGAAAATGTCACATTCTCCATAAATGGTTGGTTTTTGGACAGTGTGCTCTCCCTGTATGACATGGGGTAAGTGTGCCCCGTAGTTCTTCCCGTGTCCATTTCTCTTGTCTGACTAACTGAAAGCTCTTTCCAGAAGGTGATGCCTCATCATGCAGGCTCCAAGAGCAGAGTTCCACTTTTGCCTGAGATCCCGAGGTGTCAGTATAATACAAATAACAATTGCGGCTGTGCATAAGTGATTCAGGTCTGGTTTTCAAAAAGAAAAAAAAAGGAGAAAAACCATTTTACTGTCTCATTCAAGTGCAGGAAAGCCAAAATAGGCCATTTTAAGGAAATGATGCATAATCGTGGACTTTAAACACCTTAGCACTGAGCCCTTCACCGAGGGAGGTTTGAATACACTCAATACTTCCTCAATAAATATCCAGGAGGTACTATGGGGATGGGAAGAGACTGATACCATGATAGACATTGTGTCTTGGTCTCAGATAACTTGGGGATTCTTCTGTAGAAGTGTGTGATGGGACTGTTTTATTACCCCAGAAACTTCTACAAATAATTACTGATTTTGTTTTATTTTTAGCCAGGAGATATGAGACCAACATGCCACACTGGAAAACCTTGAAGTATACACAGAATTCATGAAGAATTATTTTAAAGTAATCCATTATTTTCTTGTCAAAAGATTCACATTGCTGTGCCAGTTCCAGGCACTCTGAAGGACAGAGTACATCACGAGTAACAGCTTGAATGAGAAGTCCAAAGCAATTTCCCCAGGGCAGAGAATTTGGACAAATGAATTGTACTATCTACAAATGCTTCAGATATCCCAGACAAGTGGTAGCACCTCTGCCAGCTTTTTGCTCACTATGTGTTTTTGGACCTTTTAGGAGAAGAATGAAGCAGAGGAGTGGAAAGACAAAGAGAACTCGGGCAATAACAAAGCCAATCTACCAAAACCCCAAACAGCCTATGCAACCTCTGGCCTCTCCTGTGTTCTCTTTATTTCTGGAGGAGAGTTTTTGTCAGTTTATGATTCAGTTTAGGTGAACTTGATACTGGCAGTCTGGCAAATTCTGTGTCACTGCTTCACTTTTTCTGTGTGTTTCCCTTCTCACTCTCCCTCTGCCTTGCCTGTTTAGGATTTTTCCGTACAGGATACAGCCTAGGGTGTCTTTGTTTAATGTTCTAATGGATGTGTGCCCACAGCAGCAGAATTATCCTAGACCCTTCCTAGGCATGTCAGAATCTTGTCCATTTAGGAAGGCTGTTCCTGCAGCCCAGGGTGCTGTGTTGCATCCCAGTCCAGAGCAGAGTTCTAACCATACACGTTTCCTGTGCCATCCTTTAGCAAAAGCAGTTGCTGAATGTGCAGTAGCACACAAAAATAAGAAAGAACAGCAAGTATAATTTTTAATTTTGGAAAACAAGCAAACAACAACAAAATCCTTTTTCCATGTGCAATTTTTATTTCTTCTGTGTAGCCTATTTGTTTTCTTTTCATTTAGCTTGTTTAAAAATGTCCTCAGAAACTTTTTCTTTGATTCCAAGTTGGCTCATTTAGAAGGACTCTCTAAAGCTTGCCTTTTGTCCTGTATTGTTTTCTTGATTGTTTAAACTTTCACTGTTCCACTGCCTGAATGTATGAACATGGTCTCCAGAAGATGGTCTCACTTTCAAATCAAATATACTTAGCAATGTGCAAGACTACTATAAAGCTTGCAAAGTGATTTGAAATCCTGTGCTAGAAGCTATTATAATAGCACCAAGTCCTATTATTAATGTCCTCATTCTGTTTTTGCTTAAGCCTTCCCCAGGAACAATTAGCTGTTTGTTTGACCCACATTATAACATCAGCTCCCCATTATGGTAACAGTGGAAGGACTGAGAACAACACATAATCTTCAGACTTAATGGGGCAGAAGACTGCAGAGGGCCAAACCCATCCTGATAGAATGCCCTGAAGTCAGCAACTTTATGCAGAGATGGATCTGGCACAATGCGGTTTCCATAGCAGTATCTGATTGTTATGTGAAAATCTAAGACTGGCAACAATGATATCAGAGGAGATTTGCCATAAACAGCTGTTAAAGTAAGCAAATATTGTGAGGAAGTTGGCACTACAGCCCTTGTTTTCTTTAGAGGAGCCAAAAGTATTTCCTCTGCTCTGTTGGTATGCACACGAGGAAGAAACAAAGAAACTGAGGAAGAGGGGATGTGTACACACACTTCTACCTGCTTTGCTGTTCATCGTGAAAATTATCTATGCAGGGATTGTTGCTTTGTAAGGTTATTGGTAGCTGAAGTTGTTCAGCAGTGGATGGACACAATACTGAGGACAGCGTGGAGCACGGTATATACCAATTTTCTGAATATAAAGTGTCAGTATGACACACTGCAATTGCAATTGTCCCTTATATAAACTGCTTTTGTAGAATATAAAGAACCTGTAAATACATTGCAATCCAAGATCCTGCGGCTTAAAATGTATATATCAGTCCAATAAGTGGCATTGCATTTGTCTGTTTTATGCTTCTATTGAATGCAGAACACGTGCTGCTAAGAAACAAAAAGGACATGCATTTATTTTCAGGCATAGGACTTGGGAACCACTTGGGAAGAATATTCTTGATTGAGAACCAAAACATTCCATAATGCTTAACAAACCTGCAAATTGAAAAATCAACATCTGCCCTGTGTAGCAACATAGCAGGAGAAAGACCTATAGCCTGAAAAATTCAAAATATTCTGTAAATTATATTTCTGCGCATTTACAAAATTACTACTCTCTGAATCAAAAATCTCAAGCTGTTTTTATCTGAGAGCATATGTTGTGTCGATAGACAATGCCTCAGCTCGTGGTTGTACATGAAAAGCCCTGCTGCATAACAGAACGGACAGTCCTTTGAACGTGGAGCTGCGTCTCAGGGAATGCTCCTGTAACAATATTTTAAAACAAATGATATGCATCATTAAATCACGGAGGACGACCAACTCGACTGTACAAAAACCCCACAGCTCCCGCCATCGCAACTCCGGTTCCTAACAGAATATCTGAGTTTTCACCTGGCAGCCAATGGAGGCGAGTGAAGCACAGTCCACATTCAAACAGATGAAGGCACTGCTCTAAAAGGAACGGGGAGAAACCTGTGATTATGTCGTTACCGTAATGCTGGCTGCTCGCTTAATGTCTGCATGGGATTTCTTTTTTTTTTTGCCGTTCCCCTTATTTACATATCATAGGCTTGTCTTTATAAAGTTACATTCAATAATTTATTAGATTGATCTTTTCAAAATTCTGCTCAGCCTGGGTGTCATTAGGAAAACTTATTTCAACTTACTTAAAGGTTTGTGCCTGAGCAGGGCTTTTACCTGCCACACTGCTGATATTCTAAAAATACCTCCATGTCCATACTATTATCCATTCTTCACGTCCAATTGCTCTGTTATGGTAATAGTCAGAAGCACACCATGTAGTAATTACTTACAGCTGACTTAAGAAAAGAATATTCAACTCCCCCACTGTTCCACTAGAAGGTCTTTATGCACTATTAACTCATTCCTGTTTATTAATACTCTACTGGTAATTCTGGCTGCTGCTTTTTAGGTTTGTAATAGGAGGACTATTAAACAGCAATTATTGACCATATGGGTTGGTGAATATTTGTGTTTGCAGTTGGTTTTTTGCTGTTGTTGTTGTTGTTTTTTATCCTTTTAGTTGATCTTAAGGAGCCACATCGCAATGTAGTGGTGCAACTTTACATCTGCCTGGGATTAACAGCTTTGGCAGCATTCCCCACCTAGAAAATGCAAATTCCGTATTTCAGAAATATCCTCTGAAGCTGTGAAAATACAGAACAATTTAAAAAACATGAAAACACTGTGCCAGACAAAGTGAAAATCTTTGTCTTTTTTTTTCCCCCCAGTAGTATATGGTTTGATCTTTCTTGTCTATCTGTCTGTTTCTCCTTCTTTGGTATTTTTTTTTTTTTCTTCAGGCTTTAAGTCTCTTCCTAGAATTTAAGAAACTGTAAAGAGGAAATACAAATCAATGGAACTACTTCCAGAACAGTGTGAATTATTACAGTTTTATGAAATAGAAATCCACCTTCCTTAGTAAGCTTGCCTAGTGAAAAGGTTCTAGAGAGGCAAAATTACAGCAATTATCTCTCAAATAGGTGGGCTTTATAAATTGAGTCTTTCCCCTTTTCTCCACTGCCTTTTTTTGTGTGCAGGTCAATCTAACTGCAGTTCTCGCCTTTGCTAGCAGCAAGACTGTTGCTTGGGTAGGTTTGCAGAAATACCTCAGGTTTTGGGTTTTCTTCCAGTTTGCTGCAGGTTTGGAGGAAGCCCACCACAGCTTCGGCACTGTCATTCTGGTGAGAGAACAAACCAGCTGAGAGATGGGAAAGAAGGGTAACTGTAAGGAGCATGAGCTGGAAGGAAGGTACAAGGACTTCTGTGAGGAAGGAAGGTGGAGCAGCAGTGAGAAATTGTAAACAGGAGCATATGATGTGGTATAGGATAAAAAAAAAAAAAAAAGTATGAATCCAGGGAAAAAAAGTGGGCAGAATGAAGAGGGCAGAATGCAAAACTGCCACATGCAACCCAGTAATTTCCTTTCTCTTTGCATTTCCTATGCAAAGGGTGATTGCATACAAAGACAAAGAGTAGATAGCCAGGATCTCCAGTCAAAGATATGGAACATGTACTTACTGAGGTTTCCTGCTGCCTCTGGCAGTGTTTGAGTCCATGACCTGGTGAGGCTATCTTCAGTGACGTTGCATCACCGGGGCTGATTTGGTAGGTGAGTTGATTTTAGGTACAAAACTACTGTCCTACAAACAAGCATTGTGCAAAATAACTACGTTCCCACTCCTAAACACTCTTTTTGACATTCTCTCTAGTGCTCTTGAAAAGAAGTCAAACTTTCCAAACAATTACTTGTGTTGGCAACTGGCTCTGTTTTTTTCCCTACTTTTTTCATAATCCTTTAATGCTATTTTTACACTTTCCTAAATCTCCTACTTGTGTGTTTGACTTGGATTCTGATTATTAGCTGTCAGTGTGGTCTTAGGGCTGATGACCAGAAACAGCTCCTTTTAGACATAGTTGCGGGCACATTTGCTTCTGATGTTCATTGCAACACTCAGAAATCTCTGTAATACTGAAATAACTGATGTAGAATTAATTGTTTTAGAATTTGAAATTTGCTGCTTTACTGCTAGCGAAACACTTTCTGTTGTTGCCCCATTATAAGTTTGTACCTGTCTTCTTTTTTTTTTTTTTTTTTTCTTTAAGGCTGAAATACTTTCTTGGACTGAGAAAACAATCTGGGAAAGATGGGTAGGTGTAGTTTGTCCCTGAAATAGTTTCTAGCTTATTTCAAATATGAGCAAGTTACATTCTCACCATTTTTTTCTTGACCTGTTAAGTTACCAGGATCTTTAGTGCAATCACATGTACACCAGGCTTATGCAGACCTCAAAGCAGCGTAAGGCCATGCTCAAATTAATTGCATTTAAAAATATATATATCTGGCTGACTTCTGACTTGTTAAAAGCAAAATAGGGGTTTTATTCCGTTTACACTTCTTATACCAAAATGCCAAACTGCCATTCATTCTAAAAATAAGCATCGTGTCATGCAGTGTTTTGTTCTATATTGCTGTCTGACTTTTCATTATAAAATTCCCATGTGGTGTATTACACCAGAAGCATTCCTTCTTCCAGCAGTTTCTTGCTCAGAAGGCGTGTGCTTTGTCATAAAAGCTGACGCACCTCCACACGAGGGCTGGGTGCTATGGGGACCCTTTTTCCCCTGGTGGCAGAGCTAAGAAAAGAACTGAGCGGACTGTCCTCGGAGGAGAAGCTCAGAAACGATGTAGGGAGGGAGGTCCCTGCTAGTGTGCATCCTGTACTCAGTGTACAGCACTCACTGTGTATCTGCCGTGCAGTGCTAGGAGAGGACAGTGAGGAGTAATGTGTTGGCATCAATGTTATCACTTAAAATGCTAAAGAAACAGTTTTCCTTATGCACATGGCATCTCTGCCACGCTGTTGAGGGTTTTTTTTTCTTGTAGAGGGTGTTATTTAAAGTCACAGTTCAGGTGGACAGGTGCCTTTTCAGGTTTGAAATGAATAACTGAATCCTGAGCAATGGCCCTTGCTGCTCTGCAGCGCTGCGGTGAGTCCCCAGTGCAGCCATGTGTAGAGTAGCATTAAGCCAATGCTAGAGCCCTCCTCAGGCTGCACAGCTGCACTCAGTGCAGCCTAGCACTGAACCTAGGAGATCCATCAGAGGATGTGTGTTTGACGTCAGAGCCCCAAAAAGTGAGCTCACTTTGCACCAGTTAAGCGACTTGATTCTCTCATCCCTAAGTTAAACCTGCCCTGAAATAGTCGATTACATTCTAGTGAGAAAATGCTCAGAAATTATATTTTTACAAGACAAAATTACAGGTTAGAACTGACAACGCTGCTGATGTGTAGCTTAGTCAATCTGGTAAATTAGTAGAGCAAGATGTTTTTAGAGAAAGTGGAGTGTAGAAGCAATCCCTGAATATGCTTAAAGAAAAATGTTGTGCGAGTGATTCAGCTGTTCTTGCTGTTGCAGGAGATTAGAGGTGCACCACTTTGTCAGTTCATCTCCTTAACTCACAATATATTATTTATTACAAGGATTTGGTTTCTTAAGCCTGCCTTTTTTTCCCTTGTAAGATATCGCTCACTATTTGATCTTGAGGGTTTATTTTTTATGATGATGATTATTATTATGTACAGGTATGTGGGGAGGGAAGGATTTGGGGGCTACAGCAAAGCCTGAGCTTTTTAACATACATTGTTAAATAGCATTGGTGTTTTCATCTTGGTTGGCACTTCTTACACCTCATGCTAATGGCGTAACTGTGGTCAATTCAAGTGCATCTGGGGTTCCCTGTCACCTTGCTTTCTGACTCCATTGTAATTTGCTTCTCCTTTTCCTGGTACAACCAAGAACCAACTCTCATAATGAGATGCTATCTGCATGATAGGTGATGCCTCCCCTCTCCAACCCAGTGCTAGCCTGTGCTCAGGCCTCCTGCCTCGTGGCCCTGTGCTGCCCAACCTCTCACACACGTGTGCACATCTCTGTGGGTGTATGTACATGTGGGCACATCACTGCAGTGCAGCTTTCTGCTGGAAGGCCCATGCAGCCCCAGAGACGTATCTGAACATAGCTATGCAAACAATATATGGGAGATGAGTGTGAACAAAGCAGCTACAAGAGGAGAGGAGCCCCAGTGGCCGGGGCAGGACAAGTGTGAATGTTGCTGGAGGTGCAGCTGCATGTGTCACAACAGCTACTGAGATCATGGCTGCACAGTGACTTTTCATGCAGTAGCATACTTCCAGGAAGGTGGATAATATCAGACCTATTGGTTAAATGAAGAATTTCATTTTCTGCAGTTAAAGCTGTTGAGAAAGGAAGAGGCCTGTTAAGGTATTGATTTTCCCACCCCACGTTTAGCATCCAAATAACATTATACAGGAAAACAGTAACTCCTAGTGACACCCAGTAGAGGATAGGCACTGCTGAATCAGTTGGTTTTTAGCAGTATTTTCACGAGGACAGCTCTTTCTTTGCTCACTTACCACATGACACAGTGCTTTTTCTTGCTCCTCTCATGGCTTGTGGGGACAGGAGTGAGCAGCATGGGGTCTGCTGAAGGAGGAGCAGAGGAGACAGTTGCTTCAGACTGGGACATATGGTGGTACTGCTGTGACGCTCTCGGAGGCTGTTAGCTAAACTGCTTAAGACACCTTGAATTCCTCTGACAGGATTTGAGTGATAACACATGTTTTGTTAAGCCAAAAAAAAAAAAAAAAAAAAAGTTTTTACACAAAAAAACCCCCTAAAAATCAAAGAAAAATAAAAAAAAAAAAAACAAAAAACAACCAAAAAAGCCCACAACTATTTGTGATAAGTATCTCTTAAAAACCCGCAAAATCCTACCTCCAAAACTTAATGACAAGTGAACTAATGAAAATATCAACATTTAACCTTATTTAACCTTATTTAACTTAGCCAACTATCTTAAAGGGAACATGCACATTCTTGACATAGCTGGTATTACAGGGTAGGTTCTTCCATTTGTCAAATATTCAGAAGATTTTTTTTATTAAAAAAAAAAAAAAAAAAAAAAGGAGAGGTAGCCTTGTAAAGAAGTTGTAAAGGCTAAAATAAAAAAAAAAAAACATAGAGATTGGAGAAGAAGAAATTTGCTGTGGCTGGCAATCTGAGAACAAAACTGTCATGACTTTGTTCAGTTCCCAAAAAGGTACTCTGAGTATGTACAATTATGCAATTAAAAGAATGGGACTGTCCTACCATCCGAGCTAGATATTAAAAGTTTCAAAAAATATTAAATGAAGACGTGGTAATAAGACCTATAACATGTAACCCCATTTATTTTTTCTCTCTGTGCCCTTCTCCCACCAGACTGCTGATAAGAAGGAACAGATGGTAGCACCATCCTGTCTCAGCACCAAACACTGTCTGGGAGATGTATGCAATGTAAAATGCATCCCTGTGTGGAGAAGCAGATAGTGCTCCTGCAAAGTGTAAGTGTCCACTCTGTTTCATTCTCTTGCAAAATACACAGACATACATATTGTCTCTTAACTGCAAAATTCACCAAATCCCTTGTTAAATGTTGTTTTGAGGTCATAGAGTTGTACCAACCTTCTGAATTGCTATGGACATTTGAGTTCTACAAATATTTGCCTCTCTGTCGTTCCTCTCTTTTGTCCTTCATTGCCCTAACGGAAACATTTTGGGTTCCTTTCTTGTACGTTTTGATAAATCTTTCATAATAGATTTTAGGTTTTGCAGCTTAACGATATTGAATTCAACCCAAGATTTATTGTCGGTTTCACTTGACCTGGGGTCAAAACTTAAAACATTTGATGGGATTTGTTGAAGTATCAGGGAGTGATGTGAAAGTTGCTATTTTTGCTTTCTGCTTAGTTGCTTCTAGAACCTATAGATTTTAAGAAATAAAATAATAAATAATGTTTTCTCTGTTGTTCAAAATAAGATCAGTTTACATCTCGAACATCGGTTTCTGGTCAACCTAATTTATACTAGTCTCGATTAAAAGACACAAAGGCACAGAGTTCCTAAACAAAAGAAACAACAACAACAGGCTCCCAGTGAAGGCATAGGCTGCCATCCTGGGAGTTTAAACCTCCCACTTGTCTGTTTGCTTCTCGTATTTACCTTTCACAGTCTCTGCTGAACTGTTCAGACATCTTTTCAGCCCCTCTGCACTGTACATCCACATTTGGTTGCTATTCTGGAGCCGATGTGGACCAAATATTTGCAGGGGAAGGGACTGTTATTGGCCCAGGTCCTCTCTGCAAAATGCAGACTGGGTTGTTGGCTTCCTATTCCAAGCTCCTGTGGAACTCAGCAGAGTGTTTCACCTGCCCTCCCACTATAACTAACTTGCAGAGGCAGCTCAATCATACTGAGTGGAAGAGGTGCAGACTAGCACATGGTATTTGGCCCAAAATAGGCCAAAAAGGAAATTAAGTAAGGTGAAGAAAGCAAGTTTCATCAGTTAAAGCAATAAAGCACAGTCCTGGAGCAAGTCAATAATGCTCAATTGACAGCCAGTCAATATTTGTACTGGATTAACTTTTCAAGGAATGTGGAGATTTCGGGGAGTTTTATGTAAACACTGTAAATAGGTTGGGACACCAAAGTAGGTTTACAAATACCGTGTGTCAGATTAGATTAGAATCACTTCCAGCAAGCAGGATTTTTTCCTACCACAAAAGAGACGTTTACATCTTGTGAAATGAACACAGATACAAATTTCTTCTCCATCAAATACATTAAAAAATGTGGCTGGGCAGCTCTCATGGCAACACTCCAAAGAACGCTTCAAAAAGACAACTGTCTGAGGCCAGATTCTCCCATCTACCATACATGCACTACTCCCAAGATTTGCCAGGTAGAACTGTAGTTGGAATGGCATCATGGCTGCCACTTACCAGGAATGCTGTATGAATCAAGAGAGACTGTATCTGGTGTTTTCTCTTCCTGTATGCTCATGGGACCTTGAGGGACCCATTTACTAGACAAGATGTCAGCTGGAAGGAGTTCAGTTCTCCCATTTGTCTTACTGGCACTGGTTTATAGCCTTTTTTTCCCCCTTTTTTCCTGGTCAGAGTAGCTTTAAAGTTTGAAGTGAACCAGCGTCTCATGTCTCAGTGTTCTCCAAGCCTTGCTCATCTCTGTGGGGATACTGCTTTCACAGTAATGTAATAGGCAAAGCAATTAAGAAATATACTCAGCAGTTCTGGCATTTGCTTAGCTGAAGATCCGTCAGCATGCCTACAGATTACCAAAACAAGAACAAAGTGTGCTAGTTGTAATGTTTGCAGCACTGGAACACTGGGGTCTGTCCACTGGATTACAAGTCTCACAGCCTTCCAGTGGCATGCTTAACACCCACTTGCAGCTGAGAGAAAAATGATTTACAAGTTCCAAAGCTGGAATCAAAGTGGACAACCATTTTGAGATGAAAGTGCAGTGATTTACTCCACATTGGCTTTTTTTTTCCAAAGCCATTGCTCCCAGATTTCCCTTACTGGCTCTCTTATGACAAGGGCTGGAATCACAGGAAGGTTCCCAGCTCTGCAGAGAGGCTGTGGGTGGCTGAGTCCACCCTGCCCCTGCCCAGGCCTTGCATGTGAGACATGATAGAGCTCAATGCAGCCCAAGTTTGCCTGAGCAAATACAGTGTCCTGGGTTTGAAATATGCAAAGCATTGCAGAAATGCACACAAGTAGCTCAGCACTGAGAGCCCCTCTTTCAGGAAGGTAGGTAGTTGTACTTTACTGTTATTCCTTTTATTTCTCACGCCCTTCTATTTTCATTTCCTTACAAAAGGTAATTAGGCCATAAACAGGAGTCTGACAACTAATTTTATCTCCAGCAAAATTAATATCTTTAGCAACAGATAATTTTAGCTGAGGAAAATTAAAAAATATATATTTTAATGACATTTTAAAAACACAAAATCTATTTTTTTTTTATTTCTGAAGTAGTTTTCCTACCTTTCTATTTTGAAAGGTGTGAAGATGCTCACTGGTTTTTAGTGAGCAAATGTCCTGCTTCAGCACGCTTCCTACCCCAACAGCAGGCCTTGCTGGTCTCAGCCTACAATACAAAGTTGCTTTTCATTTCCTTTCTCTTGTTCTCTGGTTCCTTTCAGACAAGAAATGATCTGAGGGAAAAGACGTTGCTTTTCTTACCCCTAAATTTTCACTGACATTAATAGGAGTCAGGTGGCCAAATCCCCGCACGCAGCTTTGAAAATTTAAGGCCTGATGTTTTCTTCTGGGCAGATTCTAATGTTGCTGGAGTTGTGAATCCTCTGAAAAGATATTAAATATGCAACCAGACTATGTCAGCAGTGCCTAGAGAGTTTATCTACAGAATTATCGTCTACCTTCTGAATCTATAACCCTAAAATATTGATTGGTTAAAAGGTAGTGGATAAAGATTAAGACAGCACAACAACAGATTACCCTAATCAAATAAAAAGAGTATTAACAGAGCTGAAGAAAGTCCTAGGGATGTTGATTTGAAATATAGATGTCTTAACCAAAGTGCTATGTCTCATTTTTTGAATGCGTTTCTGAATGCATTTAAATAAATTACCAAATATAAAGAAAGCAGGGGGAAAAAGGAAAGAAAGAGAGAAAAAAAAAAACCTCCATATTTCAGACAGTAAATTTCTGTTTATAATAAAATTGTTTTATTTATTTCAGTAAATAGTTGGAACTTTTAAAGACATTTTCTCTGGATAGTGAAAAGCTGTAGACAGGGTTTTCAGCTCAGAGAACTCTGTAGGCACAGTGTGATTTTAAACCTGTGACTGCATGTGTACATCAACATGAGTACTTGTGTAGTAAAGGAATGTCTCTGTCCCGGATTGTTGAAGTTTCAGAGGCACAAAAAGAAAATGGGCTGGATAATTATTAGTTTTTATCAGTGGAGGGCAATACTAGTAAATTTCTCACTCCCATGTAGACAGTGGGCCACTGAACAATATCATTTCAAGTTCCTATCCTTCCCTACCAACGAATTTTGTTTTAAAAGAGAAGGTGTGGGAGATCTTTTTGAATTATAACTAATTTGTATGGCAGCCTTTTGTTTTTGTTTTAAATTGCACCTGATTTTTAAGTCACGGCGTAAATGAGGTTTTAAAAGTTTTTAACAGCGATGTAGATAGATTTGGAATTAAAATTGAGAACTGAAATGTTGTGTTGCTCCACTTTAAAAATAAGTTCCCTTCTCATTTGCAATTAAAATGTCTAGAATTTGCATAAAACGTGTGAAATTAGAGATAATTGAAATACAGTAGCTATAAATATGTCTACTCCTTTTGAAAAATAAATAAAATGTCCACTAAAAGGGTGCGAAACCCATACCCCCTTCTTTTGTTTCTCACATTTGGATCTCTGGCATTTTTCACACTTTTATAGCTAATTTTTATTGCAAAACAATATGTTACATTTGTAGCAGTTGTGGGAATGCAGAATAGCCCCTGGCAGCTCTGTAAAAAACGGAACGCTGGGAACAGGTTTAGGAGAATACAGCTTTCAATTTCATCCACAGCATTGATGTCGAGGAATCTTATTAAGTGTGATCTAAGAAAAAAAAAAAAAAAAAAAGAAAAAAAAAGGAGATAAAAAGAAGAAAGCAAATGTTATTTAAGGTGCATCCGTTCTCTGCTGTTTCCTGTGTTTCCGTGTTGCAAGGATCTGTCACGTTGCTGTGTCCCAGCCAGGCGGTGCTGGAGGGGCCCCTTCTGCCCAGGGCCAGGCCATCCCATCTCGTCCTCTGATCCCTGCTGGCCTGGCGCCTGATCTTCAGCTTCATTGGCAGCTCCTTGTTGTTTTGGCTGCGGACCAAAATGCTACTGCTGTGCAACCAAGTTGGCAAAAGAGCTGTATCTTTCGCAGATAATGGAGCTGGAAAGACAGACCTCTACCATATTGTCAAATTATACCCTATTAGCGCGTGCACTTGTGAATGGCGGCCGCTAGAGCTGAGCTACATCGTTATTTCTCTAACTCCAGCCTTGGAGCTTGGAGAAATATTGTTCAAATAACACCATATGCATCTTTTTCTGTGAAATTGCACTATGGCGTCCTCTCGTTTTTCGTACTGCGTGGCATTTCTGTTGTTGGAGAACATCAATCGGCTTCAAAGGAGTTGCTCTGGTGTCAAAATGGGCAGCTATTAGCTACTCTGCATCCCATGCAAACACCCAGGATGTAATTCACAAACTGGGAACACCTGGGTGAAGATCACTGTGATGATCCATCAGTGCTTCCCATCCTGGAGTTTTATTTTTTGATACCTCATTCCCTGAGAACTTCCTAGCAGTAGGAAATACACCAAATCGAAAGGATTTCTGTGCGAATCCAACCCTAAGAGTAACAGAAATCCATCAGGTTGTTCATCAACCAAGCTCCCTTGCTGGTATTCTGCTGCAGTAGGTGGATGGGAAATATGGTAACCGCCCTGGGGAATGGAATTGTTCCTCAGCACCTAATGTCCCATAGTGTATTTTTATAAATCTCTGTACTTCTTATCAGAGATACTGACGCCTAGCAGAGCCAGTAGGTGCCTCACTTCAAATTTCATGTTTCCTGATTTGGGGATCTGGAGTCACAGGGAGGAGGCAGATTTCCAGGGTACATTTGAGGAGCGCTGAAATATTATTGCATTAAAACTGAAAAGGGGGATGTAAAGTGCTGTGTGGAGTGGTGTATAGTATGTATAGTACAGAGTGAGATTGATCCCAGAAAAGTCACAGCGAGGTTGCGTCTCATCCAGGCCTCGCCACTATGGAGTCATTCTTCAGAGACAGCCCGAGCGGCAGAGGAACCACAGCCTTACCTGCAAGGTGCCTTTTCATGCGTGCTTTTTTCTCTCCTTTTAAGTTGTCCTCAAGGAAAAATAAGAGCAAAAAGTCCCCGTGCTGCTCACTGCACATCTACAGCACTTCATAAATAATAGTAGCTGTTTTAAAAGCAGGGGACAGGCAGAGGGTTATAATGGATGAAAGCTAGTTAGAGAGTTAGACAGAGAAATGCTTAAAAGAGAAGCAACAAAGATAATCCAGCATTTATTTCCGGGGTATTCACCGGGTTCTCCTTTTCTGTCTTTACGATCTGTGATGGGCTGTGCAGGAACCTGGCCAGCAGAGCTGCAGACCCCAGGTATCCCCTCAGTTGTGCCCACCCCTTCTGAGTCTTGCTGCGGCTCCTCGTGCCCTGTGCAGGGTGGCACTGAACGGCCACTTGCAGAGCCTCCTCCTGGCACAGGCTCTGCGCTTGCTGAGTGAGTGACATGTGCAAAATTGATCATTTCAAGAGCCTTTTGTACGACACAAAACTTCAAGCAGAGAACCCAAGGCATTTCCTTTCATCAACCTGGTTCTAATTTGATCAAAGCTCTAAAAAATTCAACCCGCCTTATTTCCTGTCCAGTTCTTTTGCACTTTACAGCACATTATATATCAATCTCATATCCCTGAATTTTAAGAAGCAACCGGTTATATAATTGGATCAACAGTTGCCAATCACTCCAGCACAGCACTGCATTATTACTAAGCAGACTATAATTTTGAAGCTCTTTTTTATTATGCGTATGACTATATTATCACTGTATACATATTAGGACAGCTGAATGAGCCCCTTAAGGAAAATAAGGGTTCAAATAACATTGACAGGGCTGATAGACTAGCGGAGCTGAGGATTCACCCCTGTTATAAGCGTATTGCCTTATGGCACATTTTCAGGAGAAAGAATAAGAACGGTAGCTGTGTGCTTCCTTATTAACCCTACCAGCAAATCAGAATACCACAACGGTGGTGGAGCTGGCCATCATTGTATGCTTAGGCAAATTAAAACTCAGACCTTCTTTCTGGTCTCAAATTTAATGGTTCGCATAAGAATTCTGCATTATCTGGGACTTGAAATCCTGTTCCTTTTCTCTCCAAACTCCCTCCCTGTAGACACACATGCTCACAAAAGTTGAAAACAAAGCCATTCTGGCTTCTGCTTGTGCAGTGTACCGTCCTGCTTCATTGTGCACTTGCTGTTTGCATCTGATGAAAGCCAGCACTGTGTCATTTCAGTAGTTCATACAATTACATGGGATTGCTAAATATGTTCAGTCAATAATATTTTTCCTCCCCTAAGCTTGAGATGTTAGCGTTCTTTGAAAAGACCTTGAATCTTGTCTCAGTAGTATCTCCATAAATAAAACTGAGTGACAGCCTTTTAGAAAACTCCATGTTTTATACCATTAATTCACAGATAAGCATTGTTAGTCAAATAAGCATTTAATTCCCAATAGCCTGAATATTTCAATACCTTGTAGCAAACAAATAAATCGAATGTACACAATGGCATACAAATTATGGAAAATATTCCTTAGGGTTGACATATGAACTCATAACCTCCTCACCTCTCATAAAGGTGAATGACTATTAATGCAAATTTCATTATTGTAAAAATATCTCTTCCTATTTTTTTTTTTCTTTTCATAAGCAATTCATTTGTATGCATTAGCTTGAATGAATTAATCCTGCAAGTCATAACTTTGGCAATAATAATATTACGAAGAGAACAATTCGATTTATTCTATTTTTTGCCTAAAATCAGGCATTTAACACTACGTACCCATTTCTGTTTTTTTTTATCTTTAATGTTTTTCTCTGTGCTTCTGTCACACATTTATATGTGTTTTTGTGCACATATACTTCACAGACGTAAGTATGTTCACGATACAGACATTAAAAATATTAATTTGTTTCAAATCTGTGTAAGCAGAGACAGGCACATACGTGTGTGCAAACAGGACATGTCTCCTCAGCAATCTGATCCTGTGCCCTGCAGGACTTTACCAGGAAAAACTCGAGAGCAAAATGCAGCAAAATACAACTCATTAAAATGATGAGTTAAAATTAAAATTGCCTGTTAACTTTCAAAGTGATACAATGTATAAATCTGTGGGGTTTTTTTTTCAGATTTCTTTTTTGTTTTGGTTTGGTTTTTTTTTTTTTTTTTTTTTTTTTTTTTTTTGGCTGGGCAGTATGCCTTTCTTGTTTTATTTATTTAAATCTCAATCTCGAATAAGAGCATGCCGCCCCCTACTAGTGAGTGTGGTACGCAAGCTGATAAAACAATGTGAGTTGACTTATCATTTTTTAAGCTTATTGTACAGTATTGTATTTTTTCTTCAGCAGTTCTGCCTGTGTTTTTAAGTAATGTGATAAAATTTCACCATCTTCCTGTATAAAAATGATGATTGCATGAGGAGCGTGGTCATTTTCAGCTGCTTGTTGCATTCTCTTTTAAAAAAACAACACGCAAAACAAGCCCATGGGCAATTGAATAGCAAGTGCATATATAACCATGTGTGTGCAAGCAGAACAAAATATATGCCTTGTGCTGTATATTTAGCAATTGTGTAATCCACAGAAACGTGCCCTATGTCCTCTTCCTCTCCACACTGCCTATCGCCAGGCTAATAGAATTGAAATTCCCACTTTCAGCCTTAATATGGTTCAGCACAGATACTTATTTCTCTGATAGTTTCCCATGCATCTTCACAGTGAAGTTGCAAGAAATCACTATAGCACAGTGTGTAAAGCAGATGTTATCCCATTAATTAGCTCTGGACCTGAGCAGGCTCAAGACTTTCCCATTTTCAGACCGATAGGAATTGGTCCCAGTGAGCGTGCTCCATATCCACATTTAGTATCATCTCATAAACAGTGCTGGAAACACAGCAGGCCCTTGATGAAGATACACTAGCTTATTTCTAATTTAAAGTTATGTTGCTTAACCTTAATGTAATTGGTCACTGGTGACCAACTGTTTGTATAGTGAGTTGATGACCAAAGAGATGTAATAAATTATAAAACGTACAGTTTAAATAGAAGGAATGATGGTTCTGTTAAAAGTCTTGCATGTAATAATGGTAAAATAATTGCACCTCGAACAGAAGAGTCTTGGATCTGATAAAGCTAACAAAGTCTTTTAGATGAAGGTGTTTTCAAATGGCTTTAAAGCACGCACATAAAATGCTTCCTTTTCTCAGTGCGGTGTCTTACATTGGTTGAATAGTCAGCTTTCAAAGCTCAGCCTAATATTGATTAAAAATAAATTGGTAAAGCAAGATATTTTCTTTTTGAGGGGCTGTTTGGATTAAAGTAATTAACCAATTTCTGTGGCTAACAAGAAACAAAAGAAATTTGCACAAATAATTATATTCTGTACATCAATTCAAAGCCACTGCTAGACATGCTTTAGAAAAGGGTTGATTAGCTGGTAGAATAACCAGGATAATAATCAACTAGAAAGAAGTAATTGACACAACTTTAACGTTTAATAATGAATAGCATGCCAGGGGCAAAATAAAGAAAATTTGCCTTCTGAGAACCGGTCCATACCCAAGGTTTCTTGGGCCAAATATAGGGGTTCCTTGAGACTCCTGAGCTGTGGCTGTGGTCCTGTAGAAAGTAACAGGTGCAGTTAGATTTAAAGCCCGCAATTGCGCGCATTAAATCTAGTAGTTTCTATACGCTGCAATTTAAATTCAAGCTTTTTCCCTGCTGAAGACTTAAAGATTGATTTTAGAAATGCAGAAATGTAATGAACACCTACTCTTCTACGTCTGTTTTTCGTTTTCCAAACCACACCGTATTAACAGACTGTTCATTAAATCAAGAAGAGTGAGGAATAAGTGTATGAATTGCCAGTCTCCGAAGCGATAATTTTTCTCTCTAAATATTTGCATTTAAAATTTGGGCTACCTCCAAATGTCCTAACTTCACAATATAGAAAACGAGTTTATTTTTCTTAATTCTCATATTTCATTTCTTACAAGGAACCTTCCAATAATTTAAACTATTTACAATGCCTCAAAGATCATTATTTCCCCATGAATCCTCAGAGAAATATTGGAGCCACTCTCTTTACTGCTGACATTAGATTTACCTTTGAAGACTGGTTTACAAAATGGAGACATTAGGATGTGAAAGTCATTATTTTTTTACACTGCTCGGAATGCTAAGTTTTTGTGTTTGCTGTATTAGAGTAAGCATTGCTATAGCTACTCAGTTTGTTATGGAAACTTGAAAAGCAGATGCATTAAGGTATTTTGTTTTTAAAAACACACTGATCTTTATAAGAAAAAAATATAAATACTGTCTGGGGGCTTGTCACCAACGTATATTTAAAAACAGCTCTCCCTCTCCCAAACCAATGAATAAAAATGCATTTGGATATTCTAAGTGTTAGAAGAGAATTGCTCAACCAATGGGAAATCAGGTGGGGTAACACATCCTGATTCTTGTAATTGAGGCTATAAAGAAAGATGAGAGCGATGTGCACTGTTTGTGTCACACTAGTTGTGATCTGTGAAAATAACTTCAGAACAGCCTTTCTTAATATTAAAATGACACTGTCGCTGTTCGACTAAAAATCAATACAGCTCACAATTTTAATAAGGAACATGAATCTGAAAAAGTGTTTAGTATCAGGCAATATAAACACACTCTAATGAGATACTATAAAATCCATCGCATTAAAGGCTGGTTCCTACAAGGTATATTAGCTAAAAATGTTCAATATATTAGGTCATTGTACAACACTACACATAATAAAGCAGGTCTGTCAAGGCAAGATGCATGTTTTGCCCCTTAAAACTGTAATGTTTTGCACATTTTGTAAGGTTCTTTGAATACATGAATAAGATAAGTTATTCCCATCTCTTTCTTAAGCAATCTCAGAAATGGCTGTGACCTGAAATTGGAAATCTTGTAAACACCCATCCGAAGAAAATGTGTGCAGTTCTGTCTTAAAGAGATGGTACATGTTTAATTATCCCAACTTCTTCTAGGAGAATACTATTAACATACACATTAGCATCGTCCCATTGGTTCCTCCTGCTGCTCCACCTTAGGGGCAGCAATAGGAGCTAATCTTATTGCTCCCATGCGCATAATAATGAAATTTTGTCTTGTCTCTGAGGCGGTGTTCTTTGGTCTAAAGTACACCAGGAAACACTTCTTTTTTTTAGAAAATTCCTGACCGACTCATCTAAAAAGATTTTTAAAATTAAAATTCTTCCTATGTGAATACCAGAGCCTGCAGAATACATTGCTTTGACTTGAGAATCAAAATTAAGCAATTGTGCAAATAAATTGCTCTGTATTCACGTCTAGAATGCAGTACACTGTAGCTATGGGTGTATTCAGCTCTTTGAAAAATGGGAAGCAGTAGATTTTATGGTGTGTTTTTTTTTTTTCCTCACAGTGTCCATATAAGCTATTCTTAAAGAATAACATAAGAGCAAACAAAAAGATATGGTTTTAATATAAAATACCTCTGCCTTTTTCTTGCAGTCTTCTACAGACTATAATGGGGAAAGGGGAAAAAAAAAGAAAAAAAAACAGGCAAAAAATATATGTGGATTCAAGGCTACTGAATTAAGGGAGGTTGTACCAACATTTCCCCCACTGTACATTATTTGTATTCAAGGTTTTTGAAATGACATTGTAATCTGATGATGCACCAGCCTATTATATTGTCTAGCAGGACAAATATCCTTGCGTTTTCTCTGTAGAACTAACACAATTTTTCCATGTCAGAGGTGCATAATATCCTGGCGGTCATAAGGAATGATGCTATTAATCCTCTTGGGCAATCTCCAGGTCTGATTATTAGGGAAATAAATTTGCATGCTGCATATGAGCTAGGTGAATCACTGAGAGCACAAATTATATTTCCTGACAGCAAGTTAGAGAATGGAGCCACATCGCTTTTTTATCTTTTTTTTTTTTTTTTTTTTTTTTTTTTACCTCTGAAAGCTATAGAATTTCAATTCATTACGTGAGATTGGTTAGAATTCAAGTCTCTTTTTAAGTTGATATTAAGTTGAGTCTGTTATCTCTGTGAAGGCTAGTAGGTTCCCCTGAGTATCCACCTAATCACTACTTAAAAAAATCGAAACGTATAGTTAGTGTCATGATTTAGGTACCAGAGCTACTTTATTTATCAGTGTGGAGTGAGATAATTTCAATTTGAGGCTCTGTAGCCCTCATGAATTTAACTGTCTTGAAAGCTTTTTTTCCTCTCTCTCTCTCTCTTTCTCTCTGCCTCTTTCTCCCCCCCCTTTCAGTGTGCATATTGTAATAATGGTTATTCTGGGCACCTGTTTCCCTGTTCTGCATGCATTTCTCAGACTGCTTTATTTATCATATTAATCATGTATTTCATTGTATGTGTTGAAGATTTTGGGGTGAAACGCTGTTTGGATTTCAGTTAAGAAATTTGGCTTATTCTCTGTGCTAGCCATAGCACCAGGCATTTCTGCTGTTCGTATCGGTGATGAATGTATTTTTATTATTTTTACCATTTGGCATCTGAGCAACCTTTTTGCATTATTAAATCTGAACAGGGAGAATGATTGCAAGTGAGGGGAGAATAAATGGCTCTATGTCCTGGTGTATTAATTAAGCAGACATTTATTACAATCAGAGTTTTATAGATGTTGTAAAAAGGTGGTGGTTTTTTTTTTTTTTTTCTTCTGTGATATACATCCATGTATGGTAACTTTTCTGAGCGGGGTTGGAAATGTCCAGGTTTCATAGATTTCTCCCTGATGACTGCTGCTGCACCGGGGCTGCATGTGCCAATCCCAGCTGGGCAGGGAGCTGGGTCCGTAGTGGAGCTGGATGAAGAGTGCCTCCCGTGGAGGTGCGGGACCTGCAACACATGTGGGTTGGGCACAGCCTGCAGTGGGGGTCTGACGTGTCTCTCACCGCTCACTGGGGCTGAAGGCATAGAAAACCTCAGCACCGGTCTGAACTGTAGGCATGACTGAAACAAGAGACAGGTAATGTATCTGATAAACCCAAACCCGAAGCGTTCTTAATCATTTACTTATTCATGAGCTACAAGAAACAACGCTAAAAGGAAAGGGATATATCTCTGACTCACGACTTCGCTTGTTGCCAAATATATGGTGAAGGAAGCACTTTTAATCATCTTAAATGAAATCTATTTGGGATTTGCCTATTCTCTCATCCGCTAGGTTTCGTTTTGTTTCCTGAGCGTGGTTGGTGCCATTGCTTTCCAGAACAAAGGTCTTTTTGTTTATTTTCTTTTTGTTTGCTTTATTAATTTCTTCTCAGCGCATGGGTTGTGCTTATTTCCAGACAGGAAGTGTTTCCCACATTTAGGAAAAGGAAATAGTCTTTGGAGAAAATTCAAAGAAAGTCCGCTGGGGAGTGACTTGCCTGTTCAGAGTGTTATTTCCTATTCCTGAATAGAAACATCAGACTTATTTTTGGCATCACATAGCAGCGCTGCTATAAACACTAACCTCTTTAATTCCCATCTCGCAGTGGACATTTATATGCTGAACAGAGGTTGTTTGTTGCCCTCCTAAAGTGGGACTGGGCGATAAAAAAAGAAAGTTTTAACAGAACAGTGCAATGGCCTCTGTCCTGTTGTCTGTGCACTAGCCAGGAGCACACTGATACTCCTGAGCCACAGATATGAAAATGAGGAGCCATTTCAATGTGATTTTAAGATCTAACTTCTTGGCAATGGCCAGCTCTTGTCACAGGGAGATGCAAAAGAGGCTGGCGGGAAAATGATGTGTACTTTAATGGACACTTCCTTGGGGTGAGGGAGAGGTAGCAGGCCAGAGCGTAAGGCCATTTCAGCCTTTATAAATTGCAACAAATACCTAAGATCAGCTGGTGTTATCACAGGGAGAATGGAGTGTAACCATGTCTAGCCCGGCTGCCTCTCTGCAGCAGTAAATCCAAACGTCTGGGTAACAACTGGCGGAAAGGGCAGGGCACTTAGAGTTGTAAATGAGCCAAAGGATGGCAGCTAGTAAAGCTTTTATTTCAAACTTGATCTTCTACTGCCCCTCATCATCACACAGTGAAAATACTCTCCTGAAAATAGGAGAAATTAGTTTTGAACTTGAACGGACGGACAAAAAATACAATCGAAAAGATTAAAATGGGTAGTTTCTCTAAAGAAAAAAAAAAAGAAAAAAAGTGGATCTCATCAGTTGCTCCTTTGGATTTCTCCTTGTCTCTTAATTCCTATAGCCTGTAGGAATACAGACTGCATCTTAAACCTTGTGCCTAGCAAATCTCTGCAAGAACACAAGGGAAACCTGCTTACATCAGTTCTGCCTGTGCTGCCACACAGCCCTATGAGCCAGCACACCAGGACTCAGCAGACCAATTTCTGCTGATGCCATGTCTGGAATGCCAAAATTTTTTTCCAACCTTTATGGAGAATTTTTCCTGAATGTTCTAAAGCTTGATATGAAAGTGTGTGACAAAAAGCATGGATGGTACATCTCAGGGAGACTGCTGCTCAGCTCTTCAGAACACAGCCTTTAGAACTCCATCTAGAAAGTTGTTTCTTTGGTTGAGAAAAATTGCAATATCTGAACTTTTGTTTATTCTACTAAAGTTTCAATTGTCAGACTGCAGTTCATAAAACTGTGGTTCTAGTAGGGTGAAAAAAATAGAGAAAGTTGTCTGAAAACAAGGAATAATAAGGCATAGTTTCTACTCTGTCTTTGTGGTTAGCTTGAGTAGGTGAGGCTCAAGCATTGGCCATCCCATCAAGGGATGCCCAGGGAAGTCGTAGAGTCCCATTCCTGGAGGTGTTAAGAACTATGGAGATGCGACTCTGAGGGCTGTGGTTAGTGGCATGGTGGGGGTGGGGGTGGGCTGTTGGACTAGATGATCCTAGAAGTCTTTTCCAACCTTAATATTTTAATGGTTCTGTTATTCTAAGGTTGTGTGTGGTGAGAACAGCCAGTTCTCCTGGCTGCCAGTTGTGGGATGTGAGCTGGGACAGCTGATGCATGCTGCTCAGCACTGCAGCAACAGAACTTGTGGGTGTGCCCAGAAAAGGGAAGAGGAGTAAAAGATTTTTTTTAAAGTCCCAAACCATCTCCAAGCAAATGACCCAAATCCTCAACCTGGAATATAATCCTGGGGTTAGATGTGACAGAGGCATGCTGCGTCCGCATCGCTGCCCTCAGCCACACAGGGCTTTGGCTTATGTTCTGGGCGACCACTGAGTGCCATCAGCTTCTGTTCAGTGACCTGTCAGAGCAAAGAAGGAATTTTGCATGGCCTGAAAAACTGACAGAACAATTCACCTTTCAGGGAAATGTAATATTTTCTGATAAGGAGCTTATGTTACTTTTCCTAGCAAATAGCCTGAAAGCATATCTGTCTGTGGCATTTCTGGATGTGATAAGTTGAAGGAAACATCCTTGACCATGACTTAACAAAACAGGCCATTTGTTTCATGGGGTAGCTGTTTTGAGAAATGTAAATAAATGGCAACTTAAGGATGATATAACTATAAATAAACAATCACAGAGACAGCCCAGAGTTGCATTGTTTCAGAAAACACAAGGCACTGTTCGTGGAGCTGTAAGCAGAGGAGTACCTGTATTATTGTTCTTGGAATCAAATCAGAAAGGCAGAGAGCTGAAGGTATGGGAAAGGTTAGCCTGAATTTTAGAATGTCTTTGGGTTGTTGCTGGGGGGCTACCGGTGCTGTTGTCCCCAGCAGCACGTCCCTCTTTGAGGGAGGTGGATGAGTTAAGTGGTGTTATTGGCAGCAGGTTACCGTCTGGTTGAAAATGACCGTGGTCTTATTAACAACCTGGATCATTATTAGAGCAATATTTCTGCAATCTTACCTTTATTGTATGTGATTCTCTCAAGGAAACACGCCCGGCTCATCTAAAACCATGTAATGAACTGCATCACACACCCTTCCACTTGAAAATGCCTTTCCCCCCACTGTTTTACTGGTATTCCTAAACTATTACACCGCATTTAAAAATGAATTGTGTGCGATGACATTAGAGAAGGGGTTAGGCTTTCTGAGCTGCTACCAGTGACATATGACTGTGGTGACAGTCAGTCAGCAGTATTCAAACTGAATTAATCTGAAAAAGCAGCAGACTTCAATGCGGAGTTTAGGAGGAGGCTGAGCAGTTACATATTTACAAAAGGGATGTCACTGAACCATCTTTCTACCCAGGGACAGCCTATGGCTACTTAATACTTTTAAACCAGTAGTGGAAGCATTAAATACACCTGAAGTCAGGTCTTTGAGGCCATTTCCCTCTTGTGCTTTCTTTTCCTTACTTGAGCTGCACCTCAGCAGATATTTTTTTTTGAAGGGTTGTGAGAAAGGGTGGAAATTCTGATACCTTTTATTAGAATTGTACAGAAGTAGGAGAATCCTCACAGAGTCGCGGACTCCTTTCTCTGTTGCCTTTGAAAAGTTAACACGTGTGAGGCTATGCAAGAAGCAGACACTGAAGCGGAGGAGGAGGGATGTGGCAATAAAGGTGAGAGCGATACCTTAATTTAACAAATATGCAGTGCTAATTATGTAAACAAGTGAGAACTCTAAAATCTTCTCATGGTGTGTGTCACACGATTGAACTATTTTATGGCCTAATTCGAGATTTTACAGAGATGATGTTATTTTATATTGGCTAGTTGACAAGCACAGGCCGGGGCTGTCTATCAAACAAAACTGTTGTGCCAGCTTGTATCTTGGCGATGAGCACAAAAAAAAGACCAGTCAGATTCTTGTTTACATATTAATCGTTGAATCAGATTTCTTTCTGTGCTGTAGGTATTTCCTTAACCAGGTTGTTTTAAAGGGGGAAAAATGTGCATGTACTTGTGTGAGCTGTATTTTAAACAGAAAGAACTTTAGAGGAAGTTTCAGATTGGATTTTACAAATGAACCCAGGAGATCCAGCTCCCATTCAGCTTTTCTGTCATTGTTAAACATTTTTCTCCTTTTTTGCTCACAGAGGCTGGGGCTTGTGCATTTTGAAAAATGGCAAGAAAAGGGCCAGGTAGAGATTTACATGTACATTTTTGTTAACATGATGTTATCATCTACTAAACAGAGCTAGAATGGTAAGCGAATCAGAAAAGTTGGTCAGATTTGGTTGCACAGTTGAATGCACTGCTTCCACCTCTCGGCAGGACAGTCAACAATTGGTATCAATTTGCTCAGACACTCAGTTTACGGTCTCTCCTCAAGAATTCTCACTGTCCCTCTCCTCCCCTGCCACCACATCAGACAGCACTGTTCTCAAAACCAAAACTTGAAATGTTGGCCTCAGTGAAGGCAGCGAAATGGCAGCTTTGGGATGAGCAAAGGACTGTCCTTCATGATGTGCCTGGTGGGACAGGACAGTCAGTCTGGGTAGCCCCAAATCCTACCTCTGGGAATGCTCAGGACCAAATTGCTCAAGGGGAGATGGAGATGTTCTGTACTGCCCAAAGAGGATGTCTCTCTAGCCTCCAGTAGCCCGTGGTTCATTTCTGTCACAAATAATTAGGGTTTTCATCCTTTCTAAGATATTTATCTTAATCCTAGCTAGGATGTTCTCATTATTCTCATAAGCATCTAAATTAAACTATTTTATATCATATTAAGTCCTTAGCCAGAAGGGTATCATGTGGCAATCAGTTCCATAGGCTAATTATGAACTGAATAAAATAGGATTTTCTTTGTTGGTTTTTAAATATGTTGTTTTTCCATGTTGTTGCATTAGGATGAGAGGAAACCACGAACAAGCTGTTGATCTTCTCTGTAAGTTTCATTAGCTTTCTCATGTCTCCTCCTTTATTTCTCTTCAGTAAAGTAGTCAGCCTGTCTTCACAGACTTTCAGCCACTAATCATTTTTGTTGCCCCTTTCTATTTCAGCTTTATGGGTTTTTTAGATGAGTTGAATGTAGCTTAGTACAGCATTTCAGACAGGATACAATATCCAGTTATTCAGTGACGTAGCATTTGAGCATTAATTTCCGTCTCGTTCTTTATGCAGTCCAACAGCCTATTTACTTTTTCTGACCACTGCTTCCAGTTGTTTTGCTTTTTCATTGAGCTGTCCAAAATGGCACGTTTTCTCCTCCTTCTCTTTCTCCCGAGTGGCTAGTTAATTTACAACCAAGCGTTGTGCATGAGTATTGAAAATTATTCATTCAAATGTGCATTACCTTGCATTTATGAACAGTGAATTTCATCTGTCTTCATGCTGCGCATCTGTCTAGTTTTTCTAATCTTTTGTAATCATAAGTAACCTAAATATTTTTGTGCCCTGTGCAAATTTTGTCTCCTTCCCCTCTCTTTTGCAGAATGCTAATGAATATATTAAATAACACCAGTCCTAATACTGACTACTGAAGCACTTCATGGTGAGCCTTTAAGCAAGCTAGCAATCAACAATTTATTTCTACCCTTTTGTTTCTGTCTTTGGCTGTCTTTGTTTAACACGCAGATTTATTTTCAAAGCATTGCTATTTCCAAGTGTTCTGCTGAAAGCCCTCCCACAGAGTGCAGGGACAAATGCATGACTCTGACCCTACATGTCCAGTGACATCTAACACTGATGCTCTAAATACAGCGTTTGCAGGGCTGCTAAGGATACAAGCAGGTCAACTCCACTGCAGAGCAGTAGACTTGAATAGACTCTGGAAATAGAGATGCAGGTTCTGGCAGATTTGACTCAGCCTATTCCATATCCAAAAAGAAAAGGGAGAGGTGAGAGAGATTGATTTATGCAGCTTGCTGAAAAGAGACTTCTTTTTCTTTTTTTAAACCATGGCTGTAAAAACAAAACTGCTGCCCAGCCAGGGTAAGCAGCTATATGCCACAGGTCCCCTTGCAGTATGACTGATGGTCTGCACTGAGTTCAAGGAGCAAAACAAATAACCGTGCTCCCAGCACCATGATTTGAATTTGCTTTCAGCCAGTTAGTTGGTCACCACCTTTCAAGGGACCGTTGACATGCCTGTGGTGCTGCCTGGAGCAAATTGCAACATCTTTGGTGCTGAAACATGCATTGTGTAGTGATTATTATTATCCTCATAACCTCTGTTTCATATTTGAATGTTGCTGGAACATGGAAAACAATGGTCATCCCTTGCTTTGTTTTTCTTGCTTGGCTTTAATGGCTGGGGTTTGATTTTGTCGACACACAACACTTCTTGTAACTTCTGTGGGCTTTAGTTTCTTCCAGAAATTGAAATTAATTCTCTCGAAGCTCTTTGTCAGACAGAGATGTGTTCACTTTCTGGATGGGAAACTGAGACATGGAGGTATTCTGGTAGCTCCCATGGAAGGCTGGAAACCCTCCTATTTATGTCCTGGAGGTGACCCACTCATCACAGCATTGGGGAAAAGATTCATGTACCTGGTGCAACAGGAGGGGCAGAGCAGGACAAGGACGTGGCAGCTTGCATTATTCCCCTGCTGCTGGCAAGGCAAGTCCCTTGCCACCAGCCCCTCTCTGCGCTCAGTTCCCCGCAGGGCTCCATTTCCTGCCCTCACTCCTTCCTGTGCTTGAGTGGTGGCCTCTACCTTAAAGCTGCTATTTTCAAATTTTAATAATGTTTTGCAACTCATTTCCTGTTTCTTAGCTGACAGCCTTTCTAAAAGTAGTCTTTGGCAGGTACTAATTTGGGTGATGACCACTTGATCTACATTTTTGGTAGGTAATTACTGAGTCAGAAGTGAGCAAATTTGATATCCCCTGACAGTCAGTAAGGCGGGCATATTTACTACCCACTCATTAGAGATTCACTGGTGGTGAAATGCCCTGAAGTTTGCACTCCTCTCACACATGAGAAAAATTTGTCTGTTAAGTTCCAGAAGTTACCACTTATGTTTATTTTGTCAGATTTACAGAATCCAAGATCTGCTGGCACTTTGAAAAGCAAATTTTTTTAAGGCCAAATACCTTGGTGTAGCGAAACTACCACTAGATCAAAGCTGCAATTGCTTCTGAGGCTGGATAGCATCCTGCGTCCCATGACAAATCTGTTCCACAGACATGTTGTTTTACAGTGATAACTGAATCTCAAAAATTTGGAGGTCTGATTTGCACAAATGCTGATAAGTTCACAAACCAATGCTGAGCTCCTACAGCCACCAGAGCCAGGTTCATTGGTATGCTCTGGCAGCTTTGCTTCACTCTAGTGATACAAAGCAGCTGTAAATCCGGTTGTGCTGGCCAGTTGAGCGGGCTTTATGCTGTCTAACGTTGCCAGAATAGCCAGAGTGTACCAGTGAGTCCTGCCCTCTGTACTGCTTGTGCAGTGAAATTGGGCTGGGTATCTCCTGAGAAAAGGGAGGCTGTTCTGAGATTATCAGCACAGCTTGCTTCCTTGCATTACTTTGGCACTAGTGTCTGCTTCCTGTAAGACCCTGTGCAAAAGCGAGCAAAAAGAAAACATAATGTGGGAAGAAATAGCCAGACTTCTTTTCAAATGTCAAAGAAATTCAGATTTATTTCGAGTTTTAGAAGAAATGTGGGAAAGGAATATTTGCCAGATTCTTGCCCTCCCCATCTGGCTTCTATGAACTACCTTTATATTCCCTCTTTCCCAGTAAGTTTTCCCAAATTGTGGAGATCAAGTCGCTACTGCAGATCCTCTGAGAAGTAGCTTAAGTAGATTGAGAATCTAAATGAAACTCAATCTTTGTTTCTGAAGCAAGAAGTAGCTGGCAGAGTGCCTCGTTTTTTCCACTTTGCTTCCATGGTACCTAAAGATGTCAAAGCTATTATGAATGTGACAAAGCACATGAGCCAATACTTGCCCTAGAACCTTCAAAAATACCGTTTCTCTCCATCTTACAGCTTACTCCTCGATGTGGGCTGAGGACTTTTCCTGACCACTTACGGTTCCAGCTGTCCACCCTTTGGCTTGTGCATTGGTGTGTGTGCTCAGTCCCCCTCAGCTGTGCCTGTGGCATCATCACCTTTATGACAGCACTGAGGATAGCATCCACAGCGCTTGGTAGTGGCTCTTCAGGTTTCTTGTGAGCAATATTGATTAAATTCATTTAGTCTCTTAATGTGGTTTAAATACATAGGATTGGTTGTCTGGTCCCTGTGCAGAAAGGACAGAAAACAGATCCCCTAGAATTCCATCAGAATTCATTAGGGTTTTGATGAATAGCAACTGCTAAGAAATTGTCTCCCAGGACTTGGAAATTAGTCAGTACCGAACCGTACAGATGTCAAATCACCTAAAGAGAAAACTGAGAAAAGCTGGATGAGAGAATCATCTGTTACTGAAATCTGGAGAATTGGTTTTTAAAGAAAAACAAAGAGAAAGAAGGAAAACACTCTCTGGTATTTCCAGTCCCTGGGATTGGACATCCCGCTTTCTTGTGAAGAGCTTTCAGAGGGAGTATGTGCATATGAAATTAGCAGGGAGAATATTGATTGTAGTCACTGAATTTGATTTCATGGTTTGGATTGATTCAGTCTAAACACATTGAGTTTGAAGGATATTCAACCACTTATTTCTAAGTGGCATTTTATAAAAATATTACCCTATATTAACCCAGTGAACAGTATTGTAAGTGGCACAGTTTATGTTTATTACACTTATTGAACAGGTTCAATATTTCGTATAAAATATATGGTGGCAATGGGAAAAAATTCTTGTAATTCTTCAAACCTGTATCAATCACTTCCTGCATTGAACATCCTGTCAATATGTGTGCTGTATCGAAAGTAAACTATGCACGAATCTATATAATTGACAATGTAATTATCTTTTTAATTGTGAAAACTACATATGTATCTTCTGTTTTCTAGTGAGAAAAAAAAAGAAAAAAAAAAAAGCCATCAAAATATCTTCCTGCATGAAGAATGGCAGAGGCATGTCATTTGGAAAGCCTAGTTCTAATGATCACCAGCACAAGCAGTGCTGGTAGGCACCTGAACCTGTGGGACTGGGCTCCAAATCCACTTGGAGTTGCTGTAGGATCCTTATGTGGGACCCACATAAGAAGCAGGGCTGCTTGCTGGCACAGCTGCCCTCACCGTGATTTAAGTACCTGTTGATTCTTGAATGTGCTGTGTCCATAAAGTGGATGTATTTTCCAAGTTAGGCAGCATACGCAAATCAAGAGCCTCAAGAAAATTAAAATAACTCTCTACAAAACAGACAATAAAAGCTAAGTATTATATTTTTCTAAAACTGCTGTGGTTCATATTACCACAGCTTCACAAATTTCGAATCCAGATCAAAATTTCTGTCATCAAAGACTTTAGCAGCTGTCTGATCTTTGTATTTTTTTTAACTTCTTTATTTTCTTCTTTTTGTTCTTTTCTTTTTCCTTTTCTTTTTCTCTTTTTAAATCTATTTTACTCTATTACTCTGAAGCTTCTGTGAGATTTCCCCTAGATTTTTTTTTTCACAGGCAGGAGCCACTGTTTATTTGCATTTTAACCTAAAATTGGATTTTGAACCCAAAATTCAAGATTTGATTCAAAACACTGATGTTTCCAATCACATAAATAATTGTCAAATGTAAAGCTGACCCAGAATTAATTTTGGATTTGGCCACCATCAAATTCCACAGGTTCTTATGTCTGGCTCTAGATAGATCAGGAAAATGCTGTGGAAGCTACAGTTATTTATATGATCTTTCTTAAAGAAAGGAAATGAATGTGTAAGAGGAAGTAAAAAGAGAAAATAAAGTACAGAACTACAGAAATAAAAACCAAAAATCCAAACAAAAACCTGTGCGCACTTTATGGACTGCAAGGCTTGTTCTGGCATTGCTGCCTGGGAGAAAGAAGGCAATGCAGGTCTAGTGAAAATCATCCATCAACAAAACCTCTGCTGAGCACATGCTTTTTGCAGTTGGTGTTAGCTGGAAGTTGGTGTTTTCTCACCACATTTTTGCACGCTTCAGCACCTCTTGGTTTAAATAAGGGAGGAGAACACTCAAATAATGTGGTATCTCTGATCCTGGCAGGAGAAGGAATTCCTCAAGACCTCAATCCTGAAAGTTTATCTGAAATAAACCCTGCTTGGAGGTTCATTCAACCTGTCTCATTGTACAGCTGTTGTTAATGTGATTAAATGACAATGAGTACATGCATAAAAACCGAACTTCTCTTTCTTGTCTATAAATTTCTATGCACTACAAAGGGAGAAGGGATTGTTAAAATCCAAAGAAATATCAAGTATAGCTCTTCTGCCTTTATTTGGTACGAGAGCAGTTTACTTCCTCGAACAAACCAGTGTGGTGGAAAGGATTCTAAAATAATACTTCTGTATAACCAATCCTCAAAGCTGTGCTGTGAAATTCCAGTTTTGTGTATTTAACCTCCCTGTTTTTATCTTCACTGGAATAATTCTAAAACGACTTCAGTTTTTCAACTCCAAAAATTCCAATTCCATTATTCTTTTTTTTTTTTTTCCTTCATTCTTTTTCCTCTTTCACAGTTATCCAGCATTCAGGGAAGTATTTAAACATTCACTTGATTCCACCTAAGTCAATGAGGCTCCAACATGTGCTTAAGTGCCTACTGAATTAGGGCCTTGATTTGCATCATAAACACATCACCACTGCTCAGGAGCTGTTGCAAGACTCATCCTTAGAAGCCTGCACTGCAGTACTTCACACAAACTCAGTGGTTCTCCCCATGCCATGGGATGGGCTGTAAGGGCAGTCGGGCTCACAACCTGTGCTGGGTGCTACCCTAACAGCCTTCTGTGTGACATGGGCAGCATTCAGCTCTGGCACATGCACCATTGAGAGGTTCTAGGTGGGCAGAAATAGCACAGCACTTCTAGAGCTCTTCCAGCATTTAAACAGATCATGAGATTATGAAGGGTAATGACCAGGCTAGGTAACCTCTAGAAGTAGGATCTACAAATATTTAACAAGGAAAAACTAATTATGCCACTCCTGTCACAGTGAGGGCAAGGCTTAGAAACAGTATAACCAATATGGGAATTTTAGCTGTAATGCAGCCTGTCAGCCTTTTAGCCAACCAAAAAGCTTCAGCAAGTCTATAAACAGAATTGACCCCCTATCCGCTCCATCTTGCTTGTTCCAGCAATTTTTACTGTCATCATCTTCTGTGTTAGCAGTTGTCTATCATGAGACCTTGTAAAAACAGTATTAAAGAAACATCTCTTCTACAACTGAATTTGTCTCCAAGTACAGAAGCTAGAAGCTGTCTATTCAAAGTCATAGGAATTTAGCTGAGCCTCGGTTAAATAAACACTGTGTTAGATCCTAAGCATGTCCTAGGAGGTTCTTGAGAACGCATGTTGTGCTAAGGCTAAAGAAACAAGACACACAGTTAGGATAAATACATGTAATGTTTTGCTGGCCTGGATTCATGTTCCATCTCTGCATGACTGCTAGCTTCTAGCTGTCACCGTGTTGGCTACATATTCATATCTATATTTAGATAGTAGACATTATATTTAAAGCTAATTGGCTCTCTCCAAAAGAGGAGCCTGTTTGCAGTAACCTGGTGGTATTTGGGACCACAGTCTTGGATGCACAGAAGACAGAAGTTGGAACCCTTTCTGAGTCAAACTACTGACATCTGACTTCACCATATAGTGCAGGAAATTGTTTTCTTATGAGGTGCATATGTTTTAAAAGAAGCAACATGGCCATGTATTTTACATGGGTTATTAAATAACTATAAATTTAATGATTCAGATGTTTTGCATTATAACCTGGCATCTCGGGAGGCATGAAAATAGCACAGTAGGAAAATGTCATTGCATACTTCATAGGCAGAGCTGTTAACAAATGGAAATCCTTCTATAACTCTATAAGAGATCCATCTTTAGTCCCCTGTCAGCCTCAACCTTCCACTGGTCTTCAGATGTGAATAAACTGTGACTAACATGAAATAGTAATAATGCTGTTACAAATGCCAGAAAATGGAAGGGAAGGGAAGGGAAGGGAAGGGAAGGGAAGGGAAGGGAAGGGAAAAAAGAAAAATCACAGCAGTGTACGAGCATGGCAAGAACCCTACTTTGGCTCTCACTTCAGACAATAGAGGAGAGAGTCCATCGCCATCACTTGATCTCTTGAAAAATAGAATCTTTCTAACCTGGTGAGTCTAAGCACAGACCATCAATATTTTTGTACATAAAGTGCTGGGTGGGTATTGCTCTCCTTGATTTGTTGTTTGTTAGACTAGTTTTGGTTGGTTACAGCATTATACATTGCAGTAACTTTATTTTATTGCTACTGTCACAACAAAGCAAAGCTGCTATTATGTTACAACAAACTAAAGCTACATTTCTACAACATCACATCTACCCAAACTACAGTGCTATAACGCCTAATTTACTGTTTATTCCAATCACATGGACATAGGAAACATAAAATAATAAAATAAAGGATTTCGTTGGTTCATCCCAGCAGAAGTCCCTTCCAGTTTGGCTGTTTGTCATGCAGCAAGGCAGGCAAAATATATTGCCCCTAGTGTTTGTGTATGGTAGGGGCACAAATATGCAATCCATGTATTATTGCAGCGCTGTCAGGCCACTTTCTCAAATATCCTGTGAGCCCCTGGCCAGAAGAATGTATGTCTGTAAGTCTGCTACAGGCCTCTGCAGCTACGAGACATACAGGCTACTGAAGTCCTACTGAAAAACATTGGGTGCCTCCAAGTGTAGGACCAAACTGCTGAGGCTCTAAGATGAGGACAGAAGTCAGGCCTGAGCTGAACCAAGTTCTCTGCCATTCCTTGTCAAAGCAGTAGGTGAGAGGTTTGTGGATACCTCGTCTCATTTTCTTACTGTGAACCCCAGAGTGACAGAGCAAAGCACAGAGGCATGGATGCAGCTTGCTGCTCAGAACATGCCAGAAGGCTCATTAATGCTGACCGTTATTAGAATTAGGCTGCTTTGAATTAGACCCTCAGAAATCAAGCATGAGGGACAGCCCTGCAGAAGGTGCTGAAGTGGAATGAAATGACTGCTGTGGTGACCTCTGGGGAGGACCCTTGACCCCCATCTCTTTTTTTCTAGCTGTAATGCAGAGTCATTACAGCAGGAGGTGCTGAGCAGACTGGTGACTGGTGATGGTGAACCATGGTCTGGGGTGCTACTTTGCTGTACTCTTTCTTCACATTGCTGCAGCCTGGGTGGATATTGTCACTACTGCAGCACTTCAGAGACATCTGAAGGGGAGCTTGTAGGAAGTATGTAGTATGTTTTTACGTGGTAAGATGATGGCCCATGTCTGGAAAAGTTGCCAACGGGAGCTTAACAAATAATTTGTAGTTAATAACTTATTTTTTATTTTTCACTTTCCTTTTTTTTTGGCAAATAGCTTGCAGACTTATAAATTTGCTGTAAATAACTCCTAAGAGCAGAAAGCAGTACAGCATTTCTTGAAAAAACTCAGAATAGCAAAAGAATGTGACAAATTCAGTAGCTGAGCCATCAGGATACAGAGAGCAGGTATCAAGCTGTGCCATATGTACAGTCACGGTTGGCTTGGAAAGTCTCCTCTCATAAAACCAAATTGTTCCACTAGGAAGTGAAGCCAGAAGCTTTTTGCCTACAAAATTAAATTGTTCTCTTTTTCCCAAACCAATTGCATTTTTTGTTGTTGTTTTGCTTAATGAAACACCAGGCAGAGTCTCATTTTTCTCCTCCAGCTCTTGTCTTTTCCCTCTTACTTCACCCCTCCCCTGCCCACCTTCCACCTCAAGGTGGATGGAAAATCTCGCCATCTTTTTAGGTTCTTTATCTTTTCCTCTCTGAGACAGGGTCCTCTAACCCTTGCTGCTTTTCACCACTGCGAAATAAGGAGAAATGCAGGGGGTACCTGGAGGAATGGAGGACTTGAACTGCCTGGGCTGCTCAGCAGGTGACAGAGCTGAGCCCTGCAAACTCTGCAGAAATAACTCAAGCAAGAGACGAGATGCTTTATTTCCCTGCTATGGTGCATTTCATTTGACGCCTAAACTAAAAGGCATCTAAAGGAGATGGGCCTGCTTACTGTAAAAAAGGAAGTAAGAAGTCATCAGTACATAAAAACTGCCTTTGTCCTTATGAATCTGAAACTCAGCCTATGAAGCCTGTGGAGGAATCACAAGTTAGCATTTTCTCCAATATCCTTCTTCTGGGCATTAGACTCTTCAGGAGTGTGGAAGAGAGCATTGATAGGATTTGGTCTTTACTCTGTCTTAATTCACTGTTAGGATTCATCAGAAATAGTGAGGAATCCTCTGCCTGCTACTATAGAACTGTTTTGCTAATGGCTTCCCATCTCACGCCAAGCCTTCCAAGGCTTCTTCTTGCAGTGCCTATCAGGGGCCCTTCAGCATGACTCCTGTCCAGCTACTGGAAGTATCAGTGTAAAAATAATGGCAAAAGATTTCTCTGTGATTTCCATACAGTTAGGATGTTGGGTTGAACATAGTCAGTGATTTTGGTGTCTCATTCACGTACTGTTCCTCATTCTAAGAACATTTTCCTCAGCATGCATATTACTTTCTTCGTTTGGGTGTATTCCTCCTGTGTCACTGCACAGTGTTTTACACTTTACTTAAATTTCAGTCCTCAGTCTTTTGGCACCCAAGGATTCAGATCAGCCAGGAGAGGGGCGGCCTTAGAATTAGAGGCAAAATGCATGCACAGTATTACTGGCAATACAATAGTTATTTCCTCTTCTTAGTACAAGGGAAGACTGGCAGCATCTCAAAGAGCAGTATGTCTTCATTCTGACATGCTGCAGACTGAACAGAGCAGCGTGCCTCCATGGTCCTGTGCCACTGCAGCTACAGGCGTTGGCTGGGCAGCTGAGTCCTGCTCTTGGTGTTGGAGATCAATGAGGAGCTGCTGCTACTGACATATCTTCCCTGGTTTCTGCAGACCCTCTGTGTCAGGACTGGTGTCAGACTGGGAGCACTGGAGAATATACTCAAGGGGGCAGCCATTCCCCATACAAACATGCCACTGGGGCATGGCTCCTGGCTTTGTGGCAGCAGGGCAGCAAGGGAAGGCTCCCATGGCTCCAAGTGAGAAATTGTTTTCTCTATGGAAATGACTTGGTTTGAGGAAAGGAGGAAGGAGAATAGGAGACACACGCAAAATAGTTGGGGCAAACGAAAGGCATAGATAATTTGTTGGGAATGAGGGTAGGTTTGATTTCAGCGTGTGAGGATACAGGCTTGTATGTATACACAAGAAAGCCTTTTCTACTTCCTGATATATTTAATAGCACCAATAACTGATGGCAAGTCAAACAGAAGCAGAGCCCAATAATAAATGTTTTGAGCATAAGCAGCCTACTGTGAGGCAGTTCTGACATAACGATCTGTGCAATTAACCAAATTCTCTGTCTGTGAATATGCTGTACTTCCATAAATGAGCCCCAAGTCTAGTATTCAGATTTACCCTGCCCTTCACATGTGGTTAGTGAGATCAATTAATAGCAACCTCAAAGCATGCTGTATTGAGATCTTTCTATCTCTATGTGCCATGCAGAATATTCACTATGTCATGTAGCAGTTGTAGAAAAAAAGTAAAATTGCTCATAATTGCTAAAAGCCATCACGTAAAAAATTTGTGCGATACTGATGGGGTTGAAATATGGCCTTCACATGTTTTGGATATATAAATGATAGCCACAAAGTCATTGTGATCTTCTGCAGTCATATAAGATCCTCTGAGATGCAAAGAAAACACAGCACTGGTATAGAGCAGCTTGTGCACTTGTGTCTATGCTTTGCCCCCTGATCAGCCTGACAAACAGAAGAGCATTCTGCTGTCCATCTTTAGGCTTGGCAGGCTTCTTTTGTTACTGCCACAATAATATTGCTCTTCATACAGTGTTGGCTCATTTATGTTTTCAACATGCAAATCAAAGTAAAGCCATTTTCCTCTGCTTTCCTCAGAAAACTCTTTAACCTCTTGAATAATCAACACAAACGTATGAAGATAAAACATACGAGATGCTCACGGTACATCACTGCCACTTAGCAAGTGTCATGTATTTGTGAGAGTGCATGTAAGGCAGAAAGAAAGCATATGTATTTCTCAATTCTGCTTTGGCTGTGCTGGTTTTGTGTCACCTCTTACATAAAATAATAACAAAGTGAACACAACATTGATTGCATTCATTTGTATCCCTGAAAGCATTGAAAAGGATTATTTATTTCTCCTTCTGTGAGTATGTGGTCAAAACAAAATGACAAACAGCACATAGGGAATATTGAGTGTCTCTCTCTCTCTCTCTCTCTCTCTCTCACGTACACACCAAAAAAGAAAAAAAAAAAAACAAAAAAAAAAAAAAAAAAAAAAGGGGAAAGAAAGAGATGTAATGTAT
>NW_024884142.1:102123047-102161963 GCF_019232065.1 Centrocercus urophasianus
AAAAAAAAAAAAAAAAAAAAAAGGGGAAAGAAAGAGATGTAATGTATCTCTCAGTAAAAATGTAGAATTAGGGGAAAAAATAAAAAAGATTGTAGGCAGGAAATAGACATCAATTCCTCTGACTACCACAATAGAAGCTAACACCCTGGGTGCTATCTTTTGTTAAGAAGCATCAAATTGTTATGTAATTTAACAGCCCGATTGGCAAGACAAATTTGAGCTAAAGTAAGGTGTGTGTACAGTTTGTCAGATTCCAGGGATAATCATTTGAAGCTAATCCTTCTACTTTTTGCAGCTGTCTTTACAGCGTTCTTTCCCTTCACGTTTGTACTATCTGAAATTGTTGGGTGGCTACAAAGTTGTTTCTTTTTTGCATGCACGTGATAAATTTTATTCATAATTAACCATCCGGATTAAGACATCTAGGCAGGCTGAGGAATCTTCAGATGTTGTTAATTGTTTTCCGTGGGATGTGCTCCTTTTAAAGTTTTAATAATCGCCGATTAAATCTGAAGAGCTCTTTTTTTATATATATATAGGATTGTTTTTGCAAGCCTACAAGTCCAGTGAAATAGCTGAGCTTTTCAGATATTTTAATGGGGAAAGATCCAGTCATCTCAGTATACCCCTTTATGGGAGGCTGTGTTAAAACGAGGTGATTAGAATACATTCAGGGGCACATATGCTTGCTGTTATTTCAGATGCATAGGGCATTTATTCAGAAAGATCATCTCTGAGCTCTGCTGAAACACTAGCTCTTTTTTTTTTTAGGTGCTAAAATAAAGCTGAGCTCTCCTTAAAATCTGGATAATATAGAGCACTTGAAAATGTATCTGTGAGCTCATCTGAAAGTTTGGTCCGTAATGAGAAAGCAATGCAAGTAGCAATAATGTGACACTTCATTAAGAACCTTTTGAATATAAAGCATTATGAATTGTGATTCTTACAAAATTGCAGAAAATGTGCTTTATATTACGGGGCAGCATGTGACATCCACACGTCAGCAGAACCCTTGGAAAAAAAAAAAACCAAAAACAACCAAAAAAAACCTGACTGCTTCCAAAGTAAATCACTGCTTAGCAGATGTAAAATCAGCACCAGCTGATCCAGCAGTGCCTTCCCAAAGTATGTAACGTCGTGTCGTTTGGAAATGCGTAGCAGTTGTTTCAAAGTGGAATTTCTATTCCCAAGGACCTGGAGAATGGAGATTTTTGCTCCTTCGATTAGAGGATTTGCCGTCTGTCTAGCTGTATTTTCCTTGGCTTTGGCATATTGCAGCTAGGTCAAGGTATGTGTAGAAGACCAGGAGACAAAGTGATTTATCAGAGGTGATTCACTCTTTGCTGGTGACAGGCCAGCTGCAACTTCTTGGAAGCTCACGGTTGTTCAGTGAGAAGAGCCATTGCTGCTGCTGTTAAAATGCTTTGTGTATAGGAGTAGTAGGAAATGGAAATGACTTATTTCTTAATTAGAACAATGCTAATGTTCTAGATTTTCCCCAAAGATGACACGGCCAAACACATGGGGCTGCAGCTCGTACAGGTGACTGCTGCCTCTCCCACTGCTATGAGTGCGTGTGCTGCTGCACTGCAAGCAAAATCCATATCAGTATTGCAGTATGCTTCTTGCTCCACATTACAAGCCTTTGAAGGGAAAACATGTGCTACTAAGTAATATCAGGATTATTGATATTGTCTGTTTGAACCACATTAGCGTCTGCTCAGTAATCTCTAAACGCTGTTACATTTCAACAGTGCACTGTAACAAATTAAAGTGAAACTTAAAAATATATTTGATAGGATCCCAGTTCTGGAATGCGTTTCAGCCCTGTTTTCATTATTCCTCAGTGTATACCTTGCTGAAAAGCGTTATTCATCCCCATTAGACAAATGTAGTCGGAATTGTTGCAGTTACGTGCCACACATCAGCACTTGCTTGTTTCCTTTCTTATTACAAATGCAGTGTGCACTGAAACCTGGTAGCTTCTGAAAGGGTGAGAACAGGTATCAAAAGCAAATGAAAGATTTCGTAGAAGAGTACTAGAGCATATCTTGCAAAGCATCACTTCGCAGAGCAGATCTACAGAAGCTGGACCCAGGCACATACTTTCAAATGAAGCCCCCTGGCATACTGGGGCTGCTTTTTGTGACCTAATGGTGATTTTAAATGGATGGATTTAACTAGAGAGGTTTTCTTGTGCATGACCTTTAAAAGAGAAAAAGAACAATGTTAGCATTCAACCCAAACCCTGTAGTCTGTCACTTTGTATACCGTATCATTACTAGCAAAATTTAAAGGAAAACTGCACCCATTTTGCTCAGCCCAGCAATAAGGAAAGTTCACAGGCTAAGAAGCACTTGTCACCGTTTTTTAAATTACAATTGGCATTCCCGAGGAGGCAGCCATTTTACTGAAATATGATCCATCTATTCTCCCTCTGCCAGGCTGGCCAGGCAGCCAGTTGGATTCTGAATATGTTACACTTCTGGTGGGGAAGTGCCACCTGAACTGTAAAACAATGCAATTGCCCAGAGCTGCTGTTCTCCCTTCATGGTGCGCAGGGTGGCACATGGATAACGACACACGTTCCTCCTCCGGCAGAAATCAAGCTGTTGTAGGGTGAGTTTAGACAATCCCATGAGAAGTTCGGTATGCTAGGGCTTTTTCATGATTGTGCTTTTGTTGTTGTTGAATGTGTCCTTTGGTTAAAATCTACTGATACCTTGGACGGAGTGGTTATCAAAGTAGATTTTCATCTGGAAAGAAATCATAAACCAACACAGTGACATTCACTGGAGATGCTAAAAGAGCAATCTTGTGCTCCTTTCATCCCTATGGCCTGATAATTTGCAGCAATCCTGCTGGACATGCATTTTTGAAGGCAAATGTTTTGCTTCTAATGTTCTACTTTTTTTTAGTTTATGTTGTTGCATGTATGGACTCTAAGTAAACCTGAGTTGTCAGCTGTTCAGTGTTACAAACACAAAATGCAACTCTGACTCTTCCATGCAGAACTCACAGCCTAGGTGACCAAGTCAGAAAAAGTTTCAAAGGAACACCATGCGTAAATGAGCAGTGGTTGGAAAAGACCATGAAATGAATGATATGCAGGTTAAATAACTCGTGTCACATGAGTTGCCTAGCTTTGATGTGCTGCTCATGCCTCGTGTTGTGCAGAAGATCAGAATGCTGTACCTTGACCTTCTGGAGTTCATTGCAGTTCATCTTCAGTTCCCACGTTCAGCAAATTGCTGAAAAAAGGGAGCAAGTGTGTAGCTCACCATGACTAGGGCTGTACCTGCTGGGAAGAGGTGTGACCTCATGGACAGCTGACATGGAAGAAAGAATATCAGACTGTGGATACCATTTGGAAACCCAAGAACACCACCACCTTGACATAAATCCACATAAGCCAGAGGTAGGCTTTGAACAGAACTGCTATAAAGTGTGCTCATAAAAATGAAGGCCAGTGTCCACAGTAGTGTATTGGTTCAAACCTCTTTAAGTGCTTTTAGGATTTCCACTTATAGAAATTGGCTGAATCATGAAAAGTAAAGTGATGTATTATCAAGCTGGTATCACTGATTGTTGGTTTGACATCATCTGCACTGCTGGCATCAAGGAAGCTTAGTGCAAAAGATAGGGCATTCAAGTTTATCAGTTGCTCAATATTGCTTTAAAGATCTATATAAATTGTGTGTAATTAGCTAGTACTTCATCTGTGCTGAATTGTGCTAACACCGTTAAGGACAATGAATGCTGGCTGATTCCCAGTGCTGAGGTTCTTGCCCTTGTATTTTGCCTTTCGTGGGCTACACCTTCTCCAAGCTAGCTGGGCACCAGTTTCTGCCCTTGATCTGATGCAGATATTTTCAAAGATGTACACTGCCATCGCTAAACCTAGAGATCTTGACTGCAATTAGGCGTATTGGAAAGTATTCTGAAGCTAGCATTTGCAGGCAGTTTTTCAGGCAAACTTTTAGACTGTTGAGCTGAGCAAAACGAGTATCATTTTTCTTTAAAGAAAATATTTTGCTCCTGAAATCATGAATTCTTTGGAATAATAGGCAAACTGTCTTTTGTTGTACATAAACGTCTTATTTATGCATCTTCACTGTTGTGATAAATTAACTGGGCTTGTTTTATATTTCCCTACAGTTTACTTTAAATAATCCTTCACAGGCTCTCACCACAAGACCACATAAGATTCCTTTTTTTAATACCCAGAATGCTGAAATAGCATTTTGAGCACAGACTGTAATGCATAACAAGTGTATAATTTCTTATTGGGAATGCTGTGCAAAAACTTGTTTTCCTATCAGCCAGTCTAAATTTTTTGCTTAATTCACCAGAACCCCTGTGTGTCTACAGGGGTAATTTATAATTAGAGCTGCAGCAAGCAGCTTGCTGGAGAGGCATACATTCACGGGCAAGCCTGTTAGGCTTCGCTCCAGATCTGAGCCCCTACATGCCTCCATTTGGCCAACAGCCTCCAAGCTGGGCTCACAGTTTAAGGAGGGATTTTTCTTGACTAATTTGAAAAAAAATGTAGCAAGCTCCCTGAGCTCCAGAACTCTTTGCAAATGAGTTAGGGTGTGTGTGTGTGTGTGTTTGAAATGGCCCATCCGTATTAAGCATGGTTTCTGCACAGGTTGGTGCTGGAGGTGGTGTCTTTTCTTCTGCTAAGCATCGTGCACATTCATGGTGCTACGTAAATAATAGTAATACAGCAATAATCTAAGTCATTCCATCAAGATCTCACACTCCAAAGATTACCCCCATGATTCTGATTTTTAAGACCAGCCCATTGAAAACCAGAGGAGGGAAAGGAGGAAATAAGAAGCCAAAGTCTGTGTTTGAGGCTGATTCAGCAGTTAAGGTGGACGTGGCTTTGCATACTACGAAAACTTCTGCGTGCTCCCAAAAGAGCCTCCTGACATTGCTTATTATTTCTCTTCTTTCTACCACAAAACCACAGAAAAAGAAGAGTGATGGAGTGCAAAGGGAGAGAGAGAGAAATTAAAGAGCTGAGGCATCTGAATTATGTCATTTTTGTTGCTGCTCAACAAATAAGAGATATTTATGTTTACACCCTAAGCACCATTGTCTGCTGAAATTGGTGGGAAGCTTCTCAGAGATTTTGGATGGGACCAGCAGCTGTGAAGCCATCAGGCTGCACTACGACCACAACTCTTCCCGCTGGTTACTTCCAAGGCAGAATTTTTCCCCTACTGTTACTATTTGTTTGAAATAAATAGCTGCTTCCTTAACTCATATTCTCTTTCCTATCTCCTCAATTTCTCCAGGAGTTTCAAACACTCTTTATGTCTTTCTGATGGATATAGAATCTTCTCAGTTCTCTGTAGTGCCTGTCTAGTTCTCTAAAACATCACATTATTTACAGGCAAATCTATACAACAGGAACTAAACATGTTCATGTAAATGCATTACAGAGTTGCAGCAGTTTGAACATAAGAAATTTTGTCTTCTCTTTAATGTGCAGTTCGTGTTGGACTCAATGCATGGGCTTAGATTAAAGGATTTGGTATTGGTGTGTTGAAGAGCTCAGAGCTTTCAGAATTCTCAATTTTGATTCAGGCCATTCCCATCAGTGCTCTTTATTCACCATAAAAAAAAAAAAAAAAAAAAGATTCTTATATTTGCAACTGGCAACAAGAAAAAAAAAGTTTGATTCAAAATAATTGGTTGAGGTGCTTTCCGGGAGAATTAATGTAACAAGAGCTGCCAAACTTCTTGCAGTTAAAAACACAAATAAGAGTATTGGACAGAAGTTGTCAGTAGGTGGTCTCTTAATATCTTACCAGTTTTGAAGTTATGAAAAGGAGCAAGACTTTTTGAAATCTAGAAAAGAAAGAAAGAAAAGCTAGAAACAGAGTGAAAGAGCAGAGTCGCAGCACCGGTGACCCGAGAAACCTCATTGCTCCACTTACACTGGCACAATGTCACGTTCTCAGTCACTCCATCACCAGCACGGGGGAAAAAAAAGCTTTTCCTTTCCTTTTAGTCAAAGGCAGTGGGTAAGCAGAGCACGCGGTTCAGAGGGTCATTAAAAAGCATCAAAGGAGGCAGCCTCATGATGGTAATAAGATGGCTGCAAGGAAATAAAGTGGGCATTGATCTGCACTATCGAGTGTGACATTTTAACCGAAGCTAAAAGCCAAGAGCAGATCTAGCCCTCTTATTCATCTGCCTGCCTGTTTTAGTAAATTGTCTTTTTTTTCCTCCAACCAGTGGCCTCAGAGGTCACTTCATATTAGCTGGCTTGTTAATACCAAGGCAATCAATACTTAATCAACAAGTAATGGGATTTTGCAGTCATCCTGTATGATCTTTCAATAAAGCCCCGAATCTATCTCAGCCCATTCAGAGCTTGACTAAAGGTGCACGATTGCTGCAGAGCAGGGATTTGATGGTCTGATGCTCTTAGGCTGATCTGCATCTGATTAAGACACCATGCAGCCACTGTCCTTCACCCTTTTGTTCCTTTATCCCCGTATAATGTAGCATGGCAGAGAAATTCGTCATCTTAGCTTTTAGATGCAACCGCAAAGGAATTAATATTTCCTTACTGCAGGATGATCCGGCTTCTTGGTCATGATATGCAACCAAAAAAAACACCCGTCAGTGCAGGGGGAGGGAAACCGCAGGAGAGACAGTGACAGGTTGCATGTTTTGCCTCAGAAAATGAAGTTATAACAAATGGATCCAAACCAGCCTTTTCTTCTCTATCCTCCTCATCCTCCTCCATGAGAAAGGTGTGCCAGCGTGACATCCATCATCATCAAACATGGCTACTTGAGATCTGCTGGTACTGGGGATCCACTGAGTCAGGGAAAGGGAAAGTCAGGCTTCTCCAAACATCCATCTCATCAGATGTTGAAGTACCTTGTGGACAAGGCTTGAGAACTGCACTGCTTTAGGCTAAAAGATCCCTTCTTCTGCCATTGTTCCCAGAAACTGTGCCAGTCCAAAACAAAGAGGAATCCTACACAGAATTCTGTAGGAAATAGCCCAAAATATTGGCCCTCCAAAGAAAAGAAAGAACAATGGTAAAACTGCATTTCACAAGCTGTTTCCTGTATCTTGAGTTGCAGTGGCCATAAAGGCCATGGTGTACTGGGTTTGTTGTGATTATCATGTTAAATAGAACATACTTTTACAGCCTTTTGTATGTGGCCCATACACACGTGTGTATATCCATAGCATCTCAGAACTTAGCAGTATGAGCCATGAGTTTGTATCAGTGTGAATGCCATCAAAAGTTGCCAGAGGCTCTGTTTGGAGAAAATATATGTTCTCAGTTGGCTTCTGAGGCTTTAGAACAGGAAGACACAGTGCATCTTTGAAACCTCGCTGCTCTCTGCACCACTTACTTTTTTTCTAACTAAGACCATTCTTGGCCACATCACACAAGCACCAAGTTGCACGGTGGAGTGGGTAAGGAGGGGCAAGAGTGAGGAAAAGAAAAGCAAACATAATTATGTGAACAAAAACCAAGAGAACGAGTGAGTAAAATAGGAATAAGGGAATAATGAAAAAAAACCACAGGTGATTGCAGACATACTTCTGCTTCGAGGGGGCACCTGCTCCCTCAGTGTCAGGAGCGACACAGGGCTGCTCATGGCAGGGCTGTGCCAGGGGGGAGGACTGCCATTCTGTGTACTGTGTGAACTTGGTGTTTGTGCTACTTTTTTATTGGCAGAAGGGCAACACTCAGTAGTAGGCGCGTGTATAAAAGCATGCTGATCTGAGACACTTTGTGTTTTATTTTGCTTATACGGATTTCTGGAAACTGAGCCCCTACTTCCCATTTCCCACTCTCCCCTGGGGCTGGGATGTTCATGTTGCTACCAACAAATGACCTTTTTTATTCTGAGTTGCATTTTCTACCAATTTGTTGCATTTTTTCTCTCTGTACCACCTGAGCATGCAGTGGTGCAGGCAGCAAGAAGTAGCTTGGGAGTTCTGAGCCAGAAAGTTTGAGCACAGCACCAGAGGGAGCAGTGCCAGAGGGGGGACATCCTGGGCATCTTGTGGCACCATGTGAATGCCACCCCTCTGGTTCTCTCAGAGTGCTCAGTATGCATGCTGGTTCTGCTCAGACACAGCCTGCTTGGAAGCAGACCAAGAAGATCTTAAATGACTTTCCAGTGTTTTGTTTGGTTCTGTAGCAAAGTTAGCTCAAAGGCTTGCATAGTCTGATACAGGAAGCACAGTGGTATGGCTCACTTTGAGATCCACTTTTCTATTGCCAGAAGCTGGGATTTGCATGAAGGTAGGCAGGCTGGATGTGGCCCCTCACTCTGGTTGGGACAGCTGATGTCACTGCTGAGGGTGAGTGCTGCTGTGCCATCTACAAGGAGTGCAGAGAGTGCGTCACGTGGTGGGTTCATCCCTGTGCTGACCAAGGCTCAGTGTCCCCCAGGCACTAAATGTGTTTGCTGTGGTCATTGTCATCTAGTACAGATTATTTTTGCTGCAAATGCATGCCAGAAATGAGGCGTCACTGCTTGACGGCTGAGTGCTGCTGCTGTTCCCATTTGTTTGAGTGAGTGCTGCAAACAGTAGAACACCACTTTCATGCCTACAAAAAACACTGGCTCAACTCAGGCCAGTGCGTGAGCAGTGATTGAGTGGTGTTGGGCAAAAAGCAGCATTGGCTCGCACATCAGTCCAATCCTTTAATCAGAATGAATTGAACTCTAATCTACTTCTTGGCAGTGAGCAAATAGGCAGCCTCAGATATGGTATGCTACTCTGTTTCATGGATATATGTGTTTGTGCAGAGTATGGGGGCATGGATTAAAATTAGAGCTGTGTGAGCCCTGTAGGATTGCATTCATGGTGAGGTCTGCAAATGAATCTGAGTTGCCTGATTTACAGAGATTGGAAGCAAACCAAGTCTCGTAGGCTTGTTTTAAGGATGGCGTGTGCTGTAGGGATGGGATCTTCATCTGTACATTTTTACTTGCTCTTTCCCCAAGCTAACCTTCCCTAGGTAATACAAGAAGACCTTAGGGATTCCTGGTGAATAGCTGCACAAAAGGGAGCAAATCCAATTGCCTTCAATGCTTGCGCTAAGCAATGCTAAGTTTCATGAGATACATTTCTTCCAAGTGTTGTGTTCCATGAAAAGTGAGTCTACAAGTAATGATTTGCTTGCTCTTCTCTGCTGTTAGAATTTGTGCTTGTGCTTCCTGGCTTGATCTTAGGACACATATTAGTTCTTACCTCCATGGAACATCACTAGAGAGACTTAAGGAAATCAGTAAGTCTCTTATTCTCCGATTCCCGTGGAAGAACTGGGAAGACAACTGGTGGATGTCTTTTCTTGGAGCTTCTGTTTTGCATTGTTTATTTCAGCTGGGGCTCATTGCTGCTCTGAAGTGGGTGCTAGGATGTGATTCACTTGCTGACGGGATGGTGGTCAGTCAGGGAAAAACCAAGTGGTTAAATATGTAGAGCACACTGAGAACTGCAAAACTCCTAGCCACAGTGCTTACTGTGTCCTGCTAAGAGCTCCAGAAATGATTCATTACCTTGCAGGGGAAGATAAGTCCGTTAGCTCTTAAACGGTTATGATAAAGCCAAGAATGTCTTTATTATATATGTCTTCATTATATATGTCTAAATATCAATCATTTAAACCCCATGCAGTGCTATGTTGTAATTAATTAATTACTGTGGGCTGGATTACTGGACATTTGGGTCCAGCTAGGTCCATTTCTCTGAAAAGCTGAGTCTTTTTCTTGGAGCATCCGCTCAGGCTTTGAAGCAGCAACTGAACAATCTCAAGAGCAGTGTCTTCAGGGGCTAAAGTATCCCTTGCCAAGAAGATGGCAATCAGTAACCCTTGTATGTATCTTTCCTTTGTGCTGGAGCTCTCTCCTGCCAGAATCAATAGCAGCTGTAATGGCCCAACGCATGGATGACACACCTAGCAGCAAGACCTGCACATCTGTGCGCTGGGACATGCTGCATGAGCTGCCACGTTACACCTGGCTGCAAGGAAAGCTAGAAATTGAACAGTGCAGGAGGACAAATAAACTGTGCTGCCTCAGCAGATGGCTGCCAGGGGCAGGTCTTCTTCAAGGCTCCCATTACCATTGTTAGTGTCTCTACATCCTGCTGAATTCCGTTTTTCTCTTCCACGGGGATGCAGAATTTCCCTAAGCAGTCCCAAGTGGAGCGAGCCCTGCTGTGCTCTAGCCAACTAACTCACGGTGCTGGGCACTGCTGCAGCAGGGCTGGGGGGGCTACAAGTGGACCCCACAATTTGCTGACAGCAGTATAATCCCTGCAGTATGGCTGTGGCAGGAATATTGCTCATGTTGTACACTGATGGAGCCCCAGAGCAAAAAAAGAAAAAAAAAGAAAAAAAAAGAAAAAAAAAAGGAAGAAAGGTGCTGTCTAAAAGTTGTCATTGTTCACCAGTTCTGCATCATTAGTGGGTTTGGGGCTGAATGTCTCCCTTCTGCTGGGCAGGCGGCTATTTGCAGCTTAATTAACTGTACTTTAGCGCTGCAGGTTTAAACTCAGAGGATTAGCAAATGCTCTGGACAGTGTTGCCGTTAGCAGGGGGGTTTGAACTCTGAATGGGAAAGATCAACAAAGTGTCTCATATGCATTTTGTAAGCGATGACAGACTACAGTGAGCTACCAGGAGGCTATATTAGGTAGAAATCTAACATGTAGCTGGAATGGGATAAGGGGAAAAACAGAGATAGGGAAGAATATGCGACTATTTTTGTCCATCAGCCAGAAACCCATTGGTCACCTTATTACAGAGGGTGTCTGGAAAGGTCAGAGGCTCAGTGAGCTGTGCTGCGAAACATGCCTGGACTGAACTGAAACACTAATTCCTGTGTAAGCCAGACAATCTCACAACTCTCAGCTGTGAGTTGCAGCACGGACACCGACTATCCTATGCATGTGTTACAGGCAAGTTGATTCTAGTTGGTTGTGACACCTTTTGTCCGTTCCCCAAACAGGCTTGTTTTCTGCTGTGTCGCTTCTTTTCTGCTGGATTTCAGTGGGGTGTGCTTCAGTGTGTGCCCCATACGTACAGCTGGCAACTGGAGCTTGTTTGCAGGCTGACCCCACTGCACAGAGACAGGGCGATGGCAGTGCAACCTGCATTACTCACATTCCAGCCTTCACAAAGCTGTCATCAGCATGCCTGGAAAATTAATGTCATTATGCTGTCGCTCGAGGCTTGGCATGGCTGCTGCTTGCCTGCGTGGGAGAGGAAGCCGCGGTGGGAAGTGAAGGTTGTGGCTCACAGCTGCAAGGCAGAGATGGGCACTGCTGGGAACTGATAGGTGTTGTTTTCAGGGGTTCTGTAACTTGAAATCTGTCCTCTCTGCTCAATACTGGAAGGTTTTGTATATTGTGTCACTATCTTGTAGTTTCTACTGAAGTCCATGCTAGCTGGGGACTGATGGGGTCCCTATTGTTCAGTGAGGTTTTATGATGTGGTTCAGTTTCCACTGGGCATTATCTTGAAAAGAAGGATGAGGATGCAGAAGTCTTTCTCTCCTCTGTATTCAAATATATCTCAACCCCCATAGTCCCATGTGTAGGGTTTTTTTTAGGACTTCCTGACATGAGACAAATTCATAATTTTAAAATCGGTGAATGGAGTCATGAGTATATTTCTTGTCCTTGACAGCAGTGGCACTCAGCTAACTGAGAAACTGTTTGACTGTGCAAGGATAACTGAAAGTCCTCGCATCAGTCTTCAGAGCAGTTTTGGAAGACGGCATTTATTTACAGGCAGGTGGGAAAACCACAGAAGAGCCAAGAAGCAGGAGAGGAGGGAAAGGGGCATCACTGCCTCTTCTTGAACCACTGGACCAAGGCAGTGTGCTGCTGCCTTTACAACCCAAAAATACTGTGAGGAGCCACGGAGATCCTGCTTCCTCTGAAAGGGGAACCATGTGACAGAGACCTATATTGGGCTGCACGGCCTCTCCCAGATCTGTCCCATAGAGAAGTCTCTGCCCAGCATTGAAAGTTGGCTCTCTGAGCATCTCTTGTACCTGCCCATTTCCAGATGTCAAGCGAGTGGTGTCTTCACTTAGGGCTCAGTATTTCTTTCCCAGAGCAGCTGTAAAATTTTAAAGAATGCAACTTATTTTGAGTTTTCTCCATCTTTTACCTGCTTTGATTTAAGCTGGTACTGAAAGTGCTTGGAATGTGTAGAGAGCACTGTATGGCAAGCCTCACCATGCAAGATCAGCAAGTAACAGAAATCTTGCCTGAGTGATATAGGGAACTATCAAGGCTGCCTGGATAAGTTGAGACAAGCGTTCAGCAACAATCAGAACTTCAAAATGGCAAGATCTCCTACCCTAGCACCTGTGTGATGAAGAAGCAAAGAAGTCTGTACAAAACCTGTAAGATGTTGATTTCTGTCACCACACAACAGCATTAACCAACAGACATCCTCTCTGTGTTTTTTGTTATGTCATTTGTTCATTTGCATCATGAATATCCAGATCAATAAGACCGGATTCCAGACTCTTCACCTTCCCTTTAAGTACAGATTAAGTCCCATTCCATATAAATGTGAGTTCAACAATGTGGGTAAAATAAAGAAAAGAGATTGAGATGCCCTGAAAAACACAAGTGAAGGCAGACTCTGCTCTTGTACCTATTGCATACACATGCAGATGAGCTCCATCCACGGGTGCTGCCCAGCAAGATGGCTCTTTGGCCTTAGCACTGTAGTGCTGCACACAGAAGTAACAAAACAACAGACGTGATGCACTGACCTATGTTGAACAACTGTTTGTTTGACTGCTTTGGCTAATATCCCAGTAAGTCACACATGTGTAGGTGCTCTCGCTCTTTTTGCTTTTTTTCATGCTAGCCATGCAGGACTCACCAAAGACGAAAACAAATCACTTCCCTAATAAACAACAGAAGGGCCCAGTGCTGGAGGGGAAGACTCTGCAGGGGGAGCGGATGGGGCACTGCTCAGAGCAGATCAGGTGTGTTCTCTGCAGGACCCAGGGAGCTTCTAGTGGAACAGGAAGAGACAGAGCATCGGTGCCAGGAGCAGAGCTGGCCAGCAGTGCTGCTGAGGTGCCAGCAGCCTGGCAAGCTCTGCAAGCTCAGATGTCTGCAGGCGCGCACGTGGCAGCTCTTGTTATCTCACAGTGGTGTATCCTGCGCGTTTCACCTTTTACTTTGCTCTCAGAAAAAAAAAGAAAAAAAGAAACACAAAAAAAAAAAAGGAAAAAGAAACACAAAAATGCTTCAAAATTCAGGGCAAAACCATGCTTATTTACAAAGGATTCGTGAAAAAAAATAATGCCTTGTTTGTGTGCTGCTCCACTTTGCTGCTTTGGTGACTGGGAATAGAGTTTAGCATCTCCTCATTGTTTTTTCTTTTAATCCCAAATTGTTTCTTGAGGTCCCGATTTATTTTAGATAGCTTCTGCTTGAGTATCCCTCTGTAAGAACGTCTGGAGAACCACTTAATGTTTGCACTGGAAGTCCTTTATTCAATTTTTTGATCAATGACAGATCAGGAGCTACCGTTCTTGGCCTGAGATTGCTGAGAAATGTGGAAGGGGCCAAACAGAGCATGTCTGTGTTTACGTTCCGGGGAAGAGGCCCATCTGGACTGGCTCTGCTTCGCGCCTTGCTCTTCAGTGATCCGTTTGCAAAATGACAACTTTCTCTCACAAAGACAATCGCTCCTGAAGCAAGCGGTCATGCTTAGCAGTCACCGCCTGATTGCCAATATTTACCTTGCTTTATTACAGGACTGTAAACTTTGGTTGGCTATCAGAGCCAGCTGATGACTCCGACAATTTGGAATCTGAAGGGCTCTCATGAAATTAAACGCCGGCTTTGCGTGCCATCCGAGCCTCTGGATGGGCAAGTGAAAATAAATGTTCGAAAGGCTGTACTTTATATAGCCACAGACTTGACCTCTAAGTGCCTTAAAAGGGCTCACATACTTAAAGGTGCATTACCAGGCCTTACACTAATTCACTGTGATAGCTAAAGTGCTTTGTGTATACCACAAGAGACCAGAAGCCCTTGAGGATCCTTTCGAGCAGAGCATGTGGGCAGTTAACATTATTCAGCTTGAATTTTGTATTTGCAGCCAGTCATGAGTGAAAGTAGGGGTAGACTATTTGCATATTGTTTTGGTATAAAGCTGGAAAAATGCTTCCATATGTGTAAGTCAAATAACTTCATCCTGTGTGTTTTTTACATGGCTGGAAAACTCAAAAGAAGCGGAGGCCCTGCCTTACTAGTTGTTGTTTTTTTTATTTTCCTCTTTTCCTCACTGCAAATTTCTTGGGAGCACTCATCCCTCCCTCTCTTTAGCTTTGCTGGTCTAAGCAGGAATACTTGAGACTGATTTTAATTCTTAACTAGATGGACATGATTTATTAATTCACATTTGAAATAACAATTGCAGTCGGAAGGAATCAGCTGAAAGCCTTAATTACACTGGAAAATATGCTTCAGTGTAGCATGGTCCCATCCAGATTTCAGAATGCATAATTATCATCATTTTTTAATTTTTATATTTGAGAAATTGTGATGGGGACCAGACTCTGCTGGCTACTCATACTGCTTCAAAGCAATGCTTAAATCAGAACTGAGTCTTTAAATAGATCATTTTCTTACTTGCTTGTTAGTGCCCAACCACATATGTAGACTTATTGTGCAGGGTTTGGCCTAAGCGTTGTATTATTTTTACATCTGAGCCAACTAGCAGTTTCTGTGCCCAGTTCCGAAGAAAAAAAAAAAGATGTTAAACTGTGAATGTGCACAGGCATATGAGCTGAGATTAGGTAATTTGGGATCACTCCACAGAAATCACATATGGGCTTTGGGAACTGGGAATTCATTCCTGCTTGAGCAGTGACCAAATGGAGAATGAGGAAAGAAAGACCAAGGTAATAAAAAATGCTGCAAAAAACATCAAACTTTCTGAAATGAAAAAAATACACTGCAGATAAAAAAAAAAAAAAAAAAAGAAAGAAAAGAAAAGAAAGAAAAATCAAAGTCTTCCTTGCCTTAATCTTGAAAAAATACAACTGAAAGAGACATTGGCCACTCAAGCCCAGTGAAGTAACACACGAGCCCTTCTGTAGCTATGGTTGCAATTCCGATCACCATTCTGTCTCGTAAGGCTTTATACTTCATACTTTTTCCTTTAGCTTCATCCAAATATACTGCTGTGCATGGTGGATCAGGAGCCAGCCCCACAGACCACATAGGCTCTCTGCATCCCTCTCTAAGCAAAAATATCTTTTTTTTTTTTTTTTTTTTTTTGCACTGTCTCTACCAGACTCTGGATAAGGAACATTGTTTGCTTGCCAAGTTAATGAAATAGGTTGACAAATGCTGAAAATACGTATTTCTTCCTCAGCGAAGGGCTCTTCCCTGTCTTTGCCTGAAACAGAATATTCTGAAGTCGTACACAGAAGTGCAGAAGTAATGGATTAGACCGGGGAAGGAAATACCACTTTAAGCATTCTCAGTGTCCATAGCTGGTGTTAAAAGCTTTTGGCTTTTCCCTCCAAACTTAATGAAACTTCTTACACCTGTACGCATGCAAAAATGTACTTCTGAAGTAAAACGTGGTAAGTGCTCTTCAGAAGCCTTTGTTAAAATAGAGAGGAGGATCCTCCTTTTATTCCTAGTCCTTCAGATGTGCACAACTCTTCAAACATTTTTACAGGCAATCAGCGTGGCTCTTTGTGAGTACAGTTTGCATGATGAAATGATTCCGCTTATTCTTACTTCTGAAAGATGGAAATGATGCTGCCTAGCTGTGTTTTTCCTTAGCGCCTTTTGCCCACTGTAGCTTTCACTCTGTTGAGCCCCAAACCCCCACGATACACCCATGGGTTACTTCATCAGCTCTCCAGGTCTTCCACAGCATTTGTTATCATTGCCATTCTCCCTTAGCCTACTCAGGACCTGCCTTGATGAGCCCACCTCACATGTGACACAACCTTCTTTTTGCACGGGGCTTGCTCAGACCAACAGTGTTGGTCAGAATATCAGACCAGGATATTCCTCAGCACTTCACCAGAAGACTCCTAACCTTCAGAGATGGCTACTTTTCTTCTATGGTTTGTGAACATTTGGATGAACAGGGATGGATGGAGCCAGCAGGGCATCTGTGTCTGGTAAATTCACTTCTGCTGTCCCCTCAGCTGACTGGCAATAAAGAAGGCAAAGGAAAACTGTACTTGAAGGAGCAAAAGCACAATCTTTTCTCCTCCTGGCATGGTTTCCATCAATGTTTGCTGTCTGCCAGCGTCTCTGTGATTTACACAGCACTGGGTCATCATTATGTACGTGGTGACAATGAGGGCAAGAATAACCCCAGGAGCAGTCTATTTTGTGTCACTGAGGCCCTCTACAACATCCAATCGACTGATATTTAAAAATGACTGGAGTTAAGTTCAAGCTGTTGGTTCATCCTTTTCCAGCAATAACACAGTTCAAACATGGACACATATGTATTATATTTTATGTGTATGTATATACAAAAGTAAATGGCTATGCACCCACAAACATACACATATGTTGTACATGCCATACTCATCAGCTGTCTGCTTGAGAGAAGCAGGACAAAGCTCTGGCCAAACTGAAGGTGAAGGAAGGGAATCAAGGCTGAGGTCTGACAGGGGGAGACAGTTTCAGTGAGCAATGTAGCTCTGTCATTTTGGAAAGAGGATTTCTGAGAATGGAGAGCAGTGTGGCTGTAGGATCTGATTTTATCCTGAATGTTTGAGTACTTAAATGAAAGGTAACACCACAACAAGTGCACAGTGAGCACTGCTGGTGCAAAAATCATACCCTTATCTGACCCCAGCAATGATGTTTCTGAGCACTAAGCAGCCCTGTCTTTATCCTCCTTGCTCCCTGGCAGTGAAATAAGTTCATTTTTATTCCCATTTCTGTGATAGGAAGCCGAGAATCAGGGAGACAATAATTTGGACTTTCAAAGGAATCTGTTTAAATAACTAGGTATAGAAGGAAGGCAGCATGCCAGGAAAAGAAGGTCTTCTGAAAACATTTCTGCAAACATCAGGAGGGAGCCAAAAGCTTTCTGCTCTGCTGGCCCTCCTGGGAAGGACGTTTTCTGCAAACCTGGCCTTAATTGGTGCAGAGCACTGGAAAATTCTGGTCCCCTACCCAGCAGTATGGCATTACAGGTCAGCCTGGTGTATCCCAGGTCAGAGTATGCTGCTTGAGACCATTCATCCTCCGATGCAGTCTTTGCCCTGGAGGCCCAGTTTTATTTTGCTTTATTTGTAGGAGGGAAAAAAAATACTCTCCCAACACTTTTTTTCATCCTTTTTGTTTGTTTGTTTTTGGTCACTCTCATCTTTCAGCCTGGGATTTGCAATAGGTTGGCCCATCCTACCCTTTCCAAAACACACTGAGAAGTAGCCATCTGTGGGTTCCCTCTGTTGATATATTTCCAAAAGACCTTGTAAAGTGACATTAATTGTTTTGACTGCATGCACCTATTCGTTATTACACACTGCTGCCTGATTCCTGCCATTCTTTTTCCTTTCCCAAAGTAATAATCTTATGCTACGCTCAAATATTTGTGTACTATCAACACGGGGAAGTCAGCCAAGAAGCCTTCCTCCCGCTAGGACCCTGAACGTGGAGATGTTCCGCAGTCAGTTCAGTGCAGGGAACACATTTCATACTTATCAGGCAATTTCTTGTGTACAGATGGGACCCTCCCGCACCACATTATTGAAATTAGCTCCTCCAGATTTCTTCCGCTTGTGGCTTGGACTGGCTGTAGAAGATTTGTGCACGTCACCTTCAGCATTATCTCTGCTGATGTATGGGTTGTTGACTGCGCTGGCTATGAGCTGACATCCAGTGCTGAACATTTCTTTCTCCAGTAAAGCCACGGCAATCTGATGGACTTCCTAGGCAATATCAAATCCTCAGCAAATGCTTGTAAAAGCTACTTCAGAACACTACCAAATTATCAGTATTCTTTTTCATAATACAGATGCTGTTTCATTTTATTGAAAGAAAAAAAAAAAGGGCAAGAGAGAATGTTTTTTCTTCCAGCCCTTTTGGGATTTATTTTGTAGAAAATATCAAAACTGGGAAGACTTCTCCAGCGCCAGGGGTCAGAATCTTTGACTAGTCTGCTCTAATATGAACATATATAAATTCACTCAGCGCTCATTCTCTGCCTTTTATTTAATGGACAGTCCAGGTAGCTCCACTTTGATTCCTTACATTACTGTCCCTACTACTGAACGTTTGCTTTGAGTGTTTCAAATTTCTTTCGTGAATTCTGAAGGCTGGAAACTTCAGGAAAATTGCCTTTAGCCTAATATGTGTTGATGTACTATTGCCAATAAAACAATTCTGTTCTTCCAGCTGACAATGAATAAACAACTCCTTAATATTCCTTCTGGGGAGCTCTCACTTGAAACATTCTTCCCTGTAATACGTCCACTTAAAAATAGCATTTTCTTACTAGTTTCCTGTGAATAATATCTGCATACCTTAATGAGTGTTTAATATTTTAACTTCTATTAATACAGAATAGTAAATGCTGCTGGAAGTCAGCTGAAGTAAGAACCATGACAAGCAGCTAACTTATGTTTTTCTCTGCATCATTGTCTTAATCATCAAGTACTATCAATACAAGGACCAGCCAAATCATAATTTCAAAGGAACTGGGTTTTTCAATGACTGCTAAGGGTAGAGTTGTCACGCAGTCTCTTTATTGTGACAATGATTCATGAGAAGAAAAGAAATCAGCTTGATTCTCTCATCACCAGTGACATTTCCTTTGGACTGGCAGTTCCAATTTTATTTTATTTTTTCCCCCCTTATAAATAGATTACTAGTCATCTTACATTTTACAGGTAAAGGCTTACAAATGTGGAACCCGGATGGCTGTATCTGTTTGTCATCTTTTAACATAAATCCAGGCTGTGAAGTGTGATCACCAAAGATAGCCTTGTTACCTCAGTGTTTTTGCCATTTTCTTATAAAAGGAAGCAAATTTACCTGTGTTGTAGATTTCAGCTGCATGAAAATTTGTGTCCAGGTATGACTTTGGCTATGCCCCTGATTTGCAAATAAAAACCCTGATGTGGAACAACTCTGCTTAGTGAAAGCTTGGCTGTTCTTCAGGTTGGCACTGCTTGTTCGAGGCTACATTGGCCTGTACTAAAATGCCTTTAAATTCCCCCAAAACAACAGCTAAGGAAAGTATTATGTTGGTGTTTTGAGGCAGATCTTAGAAGAAGGGCTGCTTTTGTCTGAAATCATACAGGGCATCATGTGCAAGTGCTTTTTGTGTTCTTTGTCAGGGGGTTAGGAAGACTCCATTCATGCTTCTGAGCATGTAGGAATGTTGCTGATGGAAGGAGGAAAGCACTTTGCAGGGCTTCAGGATGCATCTCCATGATCTAAGATGAGAACAATGTGCCAAAAGATGTCTCTGATTGCTTTAGCCCTCCTGCTCTCCACCCGAGGCACCCCTGGAGCTGATCTCTTGCTTCTAGCTATGATTCCAGTTTGTTTCTGAACATCCCACCTTAAGTAAGGTGGTGAAGGTCTTTGCAAGTCTCAGTCATATTTCCTTAGACACAGTGTATAATAAAACAGAGCCAGTGGGAACTCAGGCCAGGGCTTGTTGCTGTGTTTCTGACTGTGCACTCCCTATTCTGTGCAAATATTAGTTTCTGCGTGCTTAATCTGACACCTTTTGCAAGCAATGCACTGACTCAAACCATCAGTAATGAATGAAAGCTACCAGCCTCTTTTAGATATTTGATTGGGTAGCTAATTCACAAATGACTGACTACTCAAGTAGAGACAGCATATGGAGGCTCTGTGAGCGACTGTCAACACGAGGAAAGTAGGCAGGGAAGGCGATTGTTAAGAACCAAAAACAACAGTGAACAAGAAAGTCCTTGAAGGAGTGTGGCACTGGGTCTGCTTTAAGCATGGATTTATGAAAACGCGTGGCCGAAACAAAAGAAGGTGGCAGCATCGGTTCCTATATATGCTCCTCGTTGTTGGTTGTTATTATTCCAATTTTTGACACTCGAATGAAATGTGGTATAATTGGGCTTCATAGCTGCTGCTGCAGGCGACATCAATTGCCTTCTTTTAAAATGATGATGGCGTTGAGGGAGAGGCTCTTTTTCTCTTATGTTTTGAAGTTGCCGCACTCCCAGTGCCACGTGTGCAATCCACGAAAGGGGCATTGGACTCCTGGGAGGGTCTGTGAGGCTGGGGACCAATCCCACGAAGACATATGAGATAGAGAAGGAAAGGAAAGTAAACATATTCTAGGAGGTTACGCTGAAGCTAGTCCCAAGATATCTCTGCTTTTTTTTTTCTCCTGCGGGTTTTCCTAGCTCAAGCATTTCAATTCCTTCCCAGTAGCTCACAGTATATGTAACACTATACAGGTGTATGCAAGAAAACTCTGTTCCCTGCCCTCCTTTGCTTTGATTCAGTAATCAGTTCTGTCAAGTTTGAAGAACCGTAAGTTGTCGTGCAAAGAAAATCATTCCTTAAACTGTGTTTGTTTCTTTACAAAAACACCTCTGCATCTCTCGTTTGTATTGATAGGTATACTGCAGGATTTGGTTGGCTTATTTTGACTTGGGGAGGTAATAAGATGAGAAGCATTATGTGCTTCAACGCTGGATTGAGGAGGGAAAAGGAAGATGTGTTTATCATTCTGTTTTTTAATTGAGAAGCAATTCTTTAAGTAGAACAGATCTTTTAAAACAAAAAATCTTGAAAAACTCTACTGAGTAAGAGGAATGAAGGGATCCGTCGTGGCTGGCTTCTTGGTAGGGATTGATCCTGCTGGGTACCTGCAGTTGTGGCACTATGCCCTGGGCCTGCTGCTCCCTGAGTGCCCCATGTGGGGCTGGCAGAGCCCCACAGCAGAGCAGAGCACAATGCAGAGCTTCATAAGCGCTCATTCTCCTGGAACTTGTGGAGGATAAGAGGGGGGAAATCAGTGGAACCACGCCTACACAGTGTTAAAATAAAAATATTTGCCTATCTTGAAGACAGTTTCTCTTCAGACAGACCCAAATAAAAAAGCAGGAACCAACACCCCCAAATGAAGGATTGACTTCAGGGCTCTGCTGCAGCTGCTTCATGGAAAAAGGATGCACAGGATAGAGCCCTAGGCAGTGTGTACTGGAATCACTGTCAGCAGGTTCCTCCCAGAAATGAAAGCCCCAAGTATTTGCTTGAGTCCCCAGCTGAGTGAAGTGTCTCCTCATGTTTCCTCCTTTGGTACAGCATATGTTTGTGCATGGAGCAAAAAAAATTCTGCAGAGAGAAAAGGAGCCTAAATGTGGAAATGCAATCAAAGAAGCAGAAACATGGTTTTTTAAAGCTATAGCTTGTAAACAGGACACATGAACGCTCCTCCTCCATGAGTGTTCACCCTATGGTTGCACAGCCTTCCTTCCCGACACCTCTGTGCCCCTCTAGCAGAAGGGCTCTCAGCATGTTGTCCCTCCAGCATTTCCAGCCTCCCCTCACTGTTCCCATGCAGGCTGCCTCCAGGAGCTGTCAGTTCTAACTTGTGGAGAAGCTGACCCTTTGCCATGGGCGTGGGACTCGTGTCTTCCTGCCCATCCTCAGTCACACAGACCTCAGGGTGGGGTGCTGGAAGAGATGTATTTTCCCCTTCTGATCTGTGATTCTCACAAACACCAGCCTTCAATTGCTTTAAGGCCCTGCCAGCCTGCAAGCACCAGTTCTCCTTCCTCTTCTTGTTAGTGACACCCCACACACACAGTCCCCATGACACAGGGCTGCTGCCAGGGCATGACACCGAGATGAGCTGCCATACGAGCAGCAGAGCCTGGGGTGCTCATATGGCAGGCAACTTCCATGCCTTGAGATGTATTTTTCAGTGCATGTTTTAACTACTAATGATTTAGGATCTTGAACAACTTTAAAATATTCCTTTAAATGAAATCTTTGCAGTTAACCTTTCACTGCTTCCAGTTCACAGAATCTTTTACAAGAAAGGGCAGGAAATCAATAGCTTTAAAAAGCAAAAGCAACAGCTCCAGCATCAGCATGTGCCATATCATCCTGGTGTGCCAGTGCAGCAATTGCCTTGAGCAGGCAGGAGGTGACATGGAATAGCCATTCTCTGCCTGGGTGACTTTTGCATTCTAATCTGGCTCATAAGGATAAAGGGAGGAAGAAGGTTGGTTTCATCACAGACCCATTATCAGGGGAACCTGGGGCAAATGATGTTTGTCCGTACAGGAATCCCAAAATCCACTGATTTCTCAGAGCTCATTAGTTTGAGTATGGCAAGCAGTATTGTGACCTGTTTTTTGTGTTTAGTGCTGGAAATTGTTGCTACTTTTGTCACTCAATTACAAGTGCTATAGAACAGAAAGAGATGCAGATTTAAGCTAGCTGCTTACCAGCCTCCATTTCCTTCCCCATGCAAACAAATCAAACCCTTCTCCTCTCATACATGCACTCACACCTCCCATTCGGAAAGTTTTACTTCAGATTTCCATACTTTTGTCTCAGGTGTTGGAAGGTTGCACAAGAGGTCATCCACTAACCAGTTCAAGTGAATACTGCAGTTCCTGTCAGCTCTCCCCCCCTCAATTCATCTGAAATCTCTGCTGTGAAGGAACTGAAAATGCAGTCCTAGTGGTGAAAAATAAAGTTCTGTTGTTCCACAGCAGTGCTGGGAAAGGATGTTCCTGGTCCATGCAAGTCAAGATGGACTGTTTGGATGTCACATAGTACTTTAGACAGCAGGTTAGTACCAGTTTGACCCTGCTATGCAGAAGCTAGCAAAGGTTAGAAATACTTCAATCTTTCGTAATTACAGGAACTTCTCTTCAGCCCTTGCCTATTCCTGAGATCTGGGACTTACCCCTTTTGGAGCCCAGGGAACGGCAAGTGAGAGAGGATATTACTCACAGATGCCAAAAACTCCATGCACATGTTGCTCACTGACAGCAGTTACTGTGATGGCTGGGCTGTGCCCACATACTGGCACAGGCAGGGACTGTGATCTCTGTGAGGTGTTCTACCCACCTTCTGGAACTGACTCCTCTGTCACTTGAGAAATTATTGAAATCTATCTGCTTGCTTTCCCTGTCTGTGAGAATGAACTGACTCTCCTCACCGGTGTATTTGGAGAACAAATTAATAATGTCAGGCACTCAAGAGGAAAAGTTTTTCAATGCGTATTTGTTCTGCAAAACTGCTCAATATTGTTATTATTTATTATTCTATGGACTCATCACTCTCAGCTACCTTCTGCCAGGAGCTGCTTTGAAAGATGGATAAGTTGCATAAAAATTATTTTCCTTCAGTTTTCTTTGTGAGAAGGTTTTAAATGCGGTGTGGGGGATTGTTTTTGTGAGGGAAGGCAAAGGAAGACGTGCAAACACGCTGCTGTGTTGAAATGAGTTTGAAAAGCTGGAACTAGGGAAAAAATCTTCTCACCTAAATTCAGACTGCTGGATTACAGTATTTTCACTCAAATAAGAAGCACAATACATGAAAGAGTAAACAATCCTCTTAATGCCAGCAGTTATTTTTGTAGCACTCAGGTTTCTCATGGTGCTCTCTCCTTCCACCCTGGAGCACCCAACAAGGAAGGCAAGCCAGGAGTGGACAGCCACCACTCCTGCTAGTGAGTGTTGTCTGCTGTAGCTGATAGACGTCACAGCCAATCCTGCCTCACTCTCTCCTCCCAGTGACTTCCCATCTGTGCAAGTTGTGCCTTACGCTCCCTCAGGTCTATGTGAAAACTACTGTGAAAGCAGAGTCATTGATTTTTGTAGGTTCAGTACCAGAGCAATTTCAGATGGCACAATACTGATTTCCACGATTTTCTCTTTCCTGCTCTTGATACTTGTGTGTCAAACTCAACACATTTGCCAACACTCTCGTAATAACAAAGTGCTCAGCATCTCCTCCTCCTCACCAGTGCTGTCAGCAGGGGTGGTAGAAGGGTGCTGCGGGTGGCTGGGTTTGCTTTGACAGTGCCAACTTCCAGAAGAATCTGCAGAGCTGGTAGGAGGGCTCTGTGTGTTTGCATTTCTGGATGTAATTACTGAATCCCTTTGGGGGGATATTTTCAACACTGTGATTCACTTCTGCAATGAGAATGGCAAACTTGCAGCCTGGCCTTCAAATCCTTCCTGCGGATGACAGCCAAAGCCAGGAGGTCCAACTCAGGCCACTGGGGCTGCAGGGATTTTGCCTTAGGAAGGGACATCATTAATGCATGAGTATCATGTTTTCTGGCTTTTCAATACCAGTGACAAAAGATGTTGTGACCTATGATGTGGCACTGGAAACCCTGGTTAATTTCCTCACACTACTGGGGTGTGGAAGATGATGTGAAAAGTGTTTTTCCCAAGCATTTTGTGGGATGCAGTAGAGAGGGAGCGGACGATGGGGACTGAAGCCCTGGCATAGGGACTGCCTGCTCACAGAAAGCACATCAAGTTGTTGTGTTCATTCTCCAGCTCTTCTTTCATCCCACTTAATGGGCTTATCTCCTCTCTGACTACATAGGAGATCAGAGTCCTCAGCCCACTCCTCTGAATGGTGTCAGAGTACCTGCGTAGAGCAAATACCTGCAGCAGAATCCGTGGCTACAGTTTGCATATAGCAAAGGAGGCTATTTAGGAGGTGCCAGCCAGAAAGCTTCTTACTTCTCAGCCCTGTGAAGACTCAGACCTTGTGAGGCACCAAATATAAGTGGATAAGTGTCTTTTGTCTGTGTAAGCCCAGTGGCCCCTTCGTGCAGGTGATTGAAGCAGTCATGAAAAAGCGAGACTCTGCCCATATTCCTTTGAAATAAAAGCCGGTGTCTTATTCAGCAAATTTCCTGCATTTGTCTACATGCCCTTGTTTCTTTACATAGTGCAGCATGCCTGCTTGATTCATAGGCCATTTCATTTGTTTCATTTCCAAAATGTGGGATAAGCAGTGCACTTAGCTTTAGGCTCTAAGTCCTTTTCTTCTCCATGTAAAATCCCATCTGCTCTTTTTGTGTGCTACTCCCCTGCCTTTGGCTGTGGCAGGATGCTGGGGACAGGGAGAGCATCTGGGAGCGCACTCCTTGTGCTTATGTTCCAAACCAACATGGCATTATCTTTCAACCTAAAACCACCTCTTTGAATAACTACTTTTTTCTTTTTTTTTTTAACATGGCACAGCAATGTGCCTCAGCTTATAGCAAAAAATACACACGCAGAGGGAACCAAAGTTGAACTTGCAGTCACCAAACCTGCCTGCACAAACTCCTTGGAAACAACTGTGCACGTTGCGTCAAAGGACATACATCTTTTGCTCTCTCCTCTTGAGCACTGAAAAGGTGTTATCTTAAAAGTGACTACACTGCAGCCATTTCTCAGCTCCTTTGAAAACAGAAGAGAACTTCGCATTAGGAAGAGGTTTTTTTTGTGTTGTTGTCTTTTTTTTTTCTGAAATTAGATATTTTTATCCTCTTTTTTGAGGGGGGGAGAGAAATGTCATTTTTATAAGTTTGGAAATAAGGAGGCAAAAGTTCTGTAGTGTTTTTTTTTTTTTTGGAGGGGGAAGGAGGGGGGGGGATTGATGATCTTGAATTTCTCCACTCCCCTTGTATGGCTCATTTCACTGCTCTGTGTTACTGCTTCTCTTCCATGCAGAGGGGATGGAGCTTATACATCTCTGTAAGGTTCTAGGGGTGGGCGATGTCATCTTATTTATAAAATATTCTATGCACTATCAGTGGTAAAAATGAAGTATAAGCCCCAACTATCTCTCTGTTATTAATTTTGGCATTAGCAAGACATCTGCTTTTTGCAGCTGAAGATGACTTCTCCTTTTTAATATTAGTCCTTCTCATTTCACAAGGTGAGTTATTCAGCTCTCCGAGAGAAGTGGCCTGGAATTCACAAACCATAACTAAACAAGAAAAAAAAAAAAAAAGGGACAGAAAAATTAGAAAGAATGACCAAATAAGCCAAACACAAGCACTGGATTTTTCTTTTGCATTTTAGTCATGAGTCTTGCTGCGGTCCTCCTTTCCAGATGAGCTGAGTGAGGCAGAAAGAAGAAAAGTAACTCCAATCACATAATAAACTAGAACTTGAACAGGAATCCAATTAGCTCTTCTGTTTTAATGCTAAACTATGTTGCCTTGACCTCAGCCCACAGGTAGCGTTAATGTCCGTGGCTATTGTCAGGCAGTTGTATGAATGTGTTACAAAATTAAATAATGTGGCATTGTGCTGTATGACTAGCACTTACATACTAAATTATCACAGCTCTCCCTGACCTTGGCAGCATCACAGGGTTCATATTTTCAGAAAGATGAATTGTTCTCAGAACAGTTTCTTCAGTGTTTTAAACGCACACACTTTTCTTTAACCTTATGGGCACGAGGTTTCTGCCTGCTTGTACTGACTTGATTTTAAAAACACCAATTCCGATACAACACCATCTGAAGTCAATAAAAGGGCTCTTAGGAACTTCTGTGCTCTGGTACTTTAATCTCAAATGAAACTTTCACTTGAGCCTAAAATGGGAGAAAAGGATGCGGTGTGCAATTTTATGGACTTTCACCAAAATCTTTTAACTGTGTGTTCAAATTCTTGGCCACCTTTTTACAGGGTCTGCAAGCAACACAGGGCAGGACACAGTGATTCTGTTTTAAGACTCAGTAGCCAGAGGCCAACACAGTAAATTCTGCATAATGCTCTTGCAACTTGTTTGTAGCTCAGTCCCAGAGCTAGTTTGGGGCTTTTTGTTCAGTTGGTTTTCACAAACTGCTTATTTAAATTACAGAAATCGCTGCCACGAGGTATAATTGACTCTAAGGGATGATTGGGTTTGAGAACTGATGCGAAATATCAGATTTGACAGGAACATACATCCTGAGAATGATCCATATGCACGCATGTGTTTCTTTGTGTAAATGACGGGGTGCCGATTCTCAAGGCTGCTGTGTGAGCAAGCAGTGAGATGTGTGCATTGAGAACCTCACATCCTTGCAAGAAGTCATGCAGCTATTGCTCCTTGTAGTGCTTCCTACACATTGCTTTGAAGCATCTCCTGTTGGCCACTGTCAAAATCAGAATGGATCATTGGTCTGACCTAGTGCAGTAATCCCTAGGTTTATGTCTTTGTTAATTAAAAACTGCTTTTGACTGGCTGTCTTGTGAGTAGAGAGATAAAGAAGGAGAATCGAATCATTTGAACAAATTATTAATTCAAAATTCAAAACAAGGAAAATGAGTGGAAAATAAAGACATACTTATAGCCTTTTCTTGGAGATAGTTTTCCAGTGCAGTGTAACATAAACAGATTAACTGCAGTGTTTATTCAGTGTGAAAAAGCAGTTCCAAGAGCCCCAGGTGCTTGCCAAGTCCATAATTGTACCTCCTTAAATACTTTCATTACTTGGAAGTACAATAAGGGAAGCAGAGACACATGCTTTCTATTTTCTTGTCAACAAAACACCTCCAAGAAATTAAACTCTATTTTCTCCAGAAATTCTCAGCCACATTTTTCCCCTGGTCTTGAAGAAGAAGGGAAAATGCCTCTGAGATGATGGCAGAATGACCTCCCCTTGAAGGGATTTCTGTATGCAGAAAGAGAAGGACTGAATTGGAATGGTCAGAGTCGTGTTTATTAAAGTTTCATTAAATTGTGGAGGCCATTAAAGACTGCAGCATTCAAACATGGATCTAGATTTGTGTCCTACCAACAGAATAGCAAATAAAGGAGATGCTATTTTCTGCAGAGTTTGGCTGCACTGCTATCCTCACAGTAGAGCTAGGCGAACCAGGGAGTGTCCACAGATCATTTACCCACTCACTCCTCAAAAGGCATTGGTCCTCGTGTGCACAATGAAGACAGCCCAGGAACTGGCTCCTGTTCTGATGTCTGCACAAAGTGCTAGCAGCCACTGAGGCTTGGTCTTCATTCCACGTCTCTCTGCTGTCTCACTGGCTGACCCACAGCCGTGGGTCTGTGGGCCTTCAGGTACCTGATGCATCCACCAGCTTTTGTCCTCTCCCCTCCCTCCTATGCCAGACAGGTTATACAATTTCAGCCAGTTATTAAAGTATTGTGCTCTTGAGCTCAGAAACTTGTGCTTTTCAGGAGCGTAATATCTTCTGGAGAGGTGTGGAAGAAGACAGTTGTTCTATTTCCATAACCTTACAGCTGTTTGAAATATGGATTCTTTGGGTAAGCCAACTACATATGTATGTCTCCTCTCTTTGGTTTTGCCTGCTATTTCATTAATTGAGAAAAAGACAAGAATCTTTCCGAAGGTGGAGCTGATTCACTTCTTCAGCCTTGTCCTAATGTGCTGGTGTGGAGCTGTTCTGCCCTTGGCCAAGAAAAGAACTATTAACTTGGAGTGCAGCTGAAGTGTACCTTCTAACTGCATAATGGTGAAATTGGATGTGATTACATGCCCACGGGTCATCTGCAGATAAGCCTTTTGTAATCTGATCCTCAGCCCTAGCCTGGACTTACTGCTTGAAGAATATGGGAAGAGGTTTTGGATTGAGGGTTTTAGGTTTTAAGAAATGCCTTAGTGAAACAAAACTACATTTCTGAGCTTCTCCCCCCTGAACACCTGAACGCATGCAGTCTAACTCGGCTCTTGAGGGAAAGGCGTGTGGAAGGTGAGATTTCTTCTTCATACAAGGCAGGAAAGAAACAAGAGTAAACTTCTGCTTCAGAAACTGCATGTGAGCACAAGCGTAAAGAGAATTGCTCATCTCACAGTGAGAACAAGCCTGTGCATTTACTTGAGATTTGGTCTTGGGAAAGGACGTCTGAATATTTTATTTATTCCTCTCATATCCCTTTATGTCTCAAGCCTTGATTACATACCTAAAAAGAATTTCCCTCATCTTTTGTAAGAGAGGCTGTGATGTGCTGTGTTGTCTCTCTCTGACTAGTTTCATATTGCTCTAACCTGTGGTAATGAAAAGTGATGCTTTTTCAGAGCTCAGTGGTAGGTGAAAGAATGATATCTATCCAATGATCCTAGTAAAAACTCAACTGTATTATTACACGATGCTTAGGGAGGTATTGAACAATACACATCTGAAATCCAGAAATTCCTCCATTCTCACTGGAGGGGGAGTCTTTCTCTTGGAGGAATTTGGTTTGGAAGGAGCCCCCACAGGAGAGTGGAGGCAGCAAGAATACCAGAGAGGGCTTGTAAGGAGAGATCCCCCTTGCCGACACCCACGGAGCCTGGTGCTTTGTGATGCGCTCAGGCACAGACCTGGAAATGCAAAGGGTGAGCTTTACTTCCCTGAATGCAGCAGCCCTCCTCAGTGGCAGAAGAATGTCTGCATTTCCACATCAGTTTAATGGTCCGCCTGTAGATCACATCCCTTCCTATCACAAAGAAATAATTTTGTCCTGCTGTGTAATTAATACACATGTACAGTGTGGCAAACGTTTTCCTGTAGCCTGCTTGTTTTGCCTGTAAATTACAGGAAATCCTATACAATACACCTGGGAGCCCTGCAGTTTGAAATTAGAATAGCAACCATTCCTGCTTCCTCCTGCCTGCCGGCTTACCAGTCAGATTGCAGAACTCTTTTGTTTAGACATGTAGTAAGTTCAGATAGTGACACGCTTCATTCTCTTTGGCTTAATACAAATATGAGTTTTAATTCCAAAATGAAACCAGTTTATGGCTCACTGAATTGCTACAAAGGGATGAAACTGCACAGAAGTTTCCAGTTGTGGTTTAGTTCTGACACACACGCACCACACAAATTTGTAACCAAATCCCTAATGTTTAAGGAATATTGGCAGTAAAATCAATGGCCAAGCCTTAGTTCTGTGTGATGTCACATCTATATGAGCCCTGAGATAGTATTAAAATAGCAACAGCTGTTACTTATTGTCGACACAGACTTTTTACAGGTAAGCTCCATATTTTCCCTTTCTCACCAGTACACTGCGAATCTCAGCGAGAAAAGAACCCGCCATGAAAATGATGGTGCTGACTGATGGAGCATCATAACCACCAGTCCTTATGAGCATAATAATTGCAGGGCATTTTCTTCACCTCGTATGTGAAGACAGGACACCTCCTGCCAGCGCAGGGTGCAGCAAAGATCTCCAGCCTCCTGGTGATTAGGGACTTCTGTGCTGCAGAATGTGTGGCTGTAGCTCTAGCTGTTGGATGAACACTCCAGTTCAGGAAGGGTATGGTAGTTTGGGGAAAGGAGCTTGTAGCTCTCCAGTGCTTCTGGACTGCTGGTGGTGGTGGTGGGAGGTGCTTCCCCAGAACTCTGCCAGACATAATCACATCCCTACAGGTGAGAGAGACAGTTCAGTCTCTTTGAAGCTCTCTTCTGGCTCTCACTTCTTCTCTCTTAAACTAGGAATGGCAATTGCATCTGTTTACTAGGACACATCAGAGACTAGCAAATTTCCATCACTAGGAAGATCTGTTCCCTTTAACAGAGGCAGACAAAATTCTACTCTCTGTTTCATCAGGGTAAATGTAGTCTAAGCCAGGGCTTACGCTGTATAACGGTTGGTTTGCCTGGAAGTTTGATGATGCTGAATACTTGGTGATCATGATGATCAATACTTGGTCTAGTATTAAATGGGGAGGTTGGTGTCCCTGCATGGGGCAGGGGGGTTGGAGATTCATGATCCTTGAGGTCCCTTCCAACCCTGTCCATTCTGGGATTCTGTGATTCTGTGATGCCATTCAAAAAAGAAAAGACTAAAATAAGAATTCACTGCTGGGTGGAGCCATCCCAGCAGGGATTCCCCATAGATGTGACTGGTGGAGCTGGGTGGAAAAATAAAATAGCTCTGGTTGAATACAGTTGTGCATTTTTTACTACTGTATTTCTGACCTCCTTCTGTCAAAAGAACTCTCCCTGCCCCAGGCACTTTAGTAAGAGGTTCTTCGCAAGTTTTGAATAGCAGTTTGTAAGCACACAGAAATTCAGCTGTGCAGGAAGATCTGCTTTTGGGGGTCTAGGCTTCATCAGCATCTCTGTTTTGAAAAGTGATCAGAAGTGCCAAATGCTGTTACTCTGTAAGGCTTGATAGGCACTGGTGTCACTGGAAGCTGTTATGTTAAAGGCACGATGTCACTGTGGAGGAATATGATGTCAGGACTATGAAAGAAGCAAATAAAACTTGCTAAAATTCCTTTTCATATTTGGAAGTTTCTGTTTTCCATTCACCAAGAAATACTCTGTTCTCTTCCCTGTAAACATCACCTTCTTTACAAGTACCCCTGCCAAGAGCACTAAGGGTACACAGGAAGCACCATTCCCCAGCTCCCTGTGGGAATGTAGCTCCCTTTTATTGCTAGAACTAGTTCTTTCTTTAATGGGTTAGTAGTAAAAGTTAAAAAAAAAAAAAAAAAAGAAAAAGAGAGTGTGAGAGAGAAGAAGAAAGTGGCCTTTTTAACTACTACACCAGGTATTAAAGAGTCAGCCAATCTCTGGAATCACTTCACATTTTCCATGGAGCTTAGTAAGGAGTGTTATGGAGTTTTTTTTGGGTAAAGTTTATTGGAACTTCACAGTAGGACTACAAAAATGTGGATACTCTGATTGTTTTTGTTTAATAAGACTCAAGGCTCCTGCCCCTACCTCACTTTAATGTCGTATTGCTCCTTAAATTTTATCCAGAACTTGAGTGTATGTTTTCCAGCAATCATCCCCACGAACATAATTTTGTCTTATCCTGCAAGGCACTGCTTATCTTTCATATTTATTCCGCGCCATAAAATTATGCAGATTCTTGCAGAGTCTTCTGGAAAAGCCTTGGGTCACTCATTTGTCCTTATTACAGATCACTTATCCAAAAACCAAAGAAAAAGGGGGGGGGGGCGGAAAGGAGAGAATCAAAAGCGAGCTTGAGCCAATACCAGAAGTTATTGATCTGTGCTTGCCTATACAACTGCAAGTTTGATTTGGATAGATAGTTGTGAAAAGCTGAATTCTGGGTTAGGTATCAAGCACTTCCTTCTCTTCCCCGAAGAGCCATGGAGTCACTAGCTTTGAATTTTTGGACTGTTTCCATTCTTTAACATGACAATGGCTCTCTCCAGGAGTGAGGAAAGCAATTAGGAACAGATGAAATGACTCAAGCTCCCATTAGGCTTAAACTGAGCCTGTTCTTAGGAGTTTAAGTCACTGAACTTCAGGCTTTTCCTTTTTATTTTTTTTCCACTTGTTTTTTTCTTCCTGCCTAGCTATCTTCCTGCAAGGTTCTGCCACTGAGCCCAGATATTTAAAACAGTAAGAAGCAGAGAGTGAAATAAGAACTGAAGGGGAGCTGCACTTTTTGTACGTCAGGAAACATTTAGGAAAATGTTGATATTTCTTAAGATTATCTGAACCAAATTCAAAACCTTTTTTTTTCTTGTCTGTTGCTATTTCTTATAACCTCTTGATGATGCTGAAAATGCATTAATATTTACTCATAATATTTTTCTATGTGTTACTGGTTAGACTATCTTGTTTAAAACAACACCTTTATCGTCCAGCTATTTTTCTAACCAGCCTGGAAATGCCAGAGGCTCTGCAAGCTTGGTAGTTCTTTTGGTAGGTGAAAGAATCATGACAGGAGAGGATATTCCCAACGTCTCAGGATTTTAATTAAGAGCAATTCTCAGTAATGGACTTTGACTGCAGGCTAAATAAATACCAGTACTGAATATTTTCCTTAAATCATGCAGAATTGTGTTAATTGAAACTTTTACATCTTCTTCTAAATTGAATCCAACTCGGTTCTCCAATTTCTGTCTTGTTGGGCGTGTTGCTGAAGTCCATCTGCTAGCAACAGTGTATTTAAAGCACGCCTGTGTATTCTCACAGATCCTTTCTTACAGGGATCACATACTGCCTGGCCACGAAAAGCTGGCTTTGGGGAGAAACGTGACATGATGCAAAAATAAGACTTTATTTTACCAGTTGAAAAATAAGTGGTCCTTTCTGAAGTACCAGCTACAACTCCAATCTCACACATCTCAGGCAGAGGACAGGATGAAACATTTTTTAATATTAAAATCACTACAACTTTCTGAGGGCTGAATTTGTAGGCTCTCAGTTTTCCCTCAAGCAAGCTTATTTTGAGGTTCATTTCTCAAGAAGTGAAGAAATTAAATGACTGAAATCTGCTTTTGATAGAAAGACTTAAAATGAATGGCAGGCTGAGAGGAGAGGGACATCAGAGCCCAGCTCCATGGCTCTTCCAGCATTGGTCTCCTCTCTTCATCTTCTCTTTCCTTCCATTTGCTATGCATCCACCTCCTTTGCCACTGTCAGTCCATATTGCCTTGAACTTGTCTAGGATTTCTGCCTTTAACAGCCTTCTTCCCTTGCAGATTCTGGTTAGTCAACTGAATTCCACTTTGTCTCCTTCCTCACATCATGGATCTGTTTTGCAGAGATGCCTTCTTCTAGCTCTTCTTCACTCTCCTCTCTCCCTTCCTTCCCCTCTCCTGCTGCATAATCTACACCTCCAAGACTGACCTCCTGTCCCCATTGTGCCTCAGCCCTCCCTATGGCATAGCAGTTGCGGTGGCAGCACACAGTCACACCATGGCAACACATATTTCCTTGTGAAGCCTGTGGGAGAGTCTCAGACAAAGTACTGAAGGGAGTTAATTTTTGAGCTAAAACACTTGGATAAGTTTTAACGAGACAATTTTATTTCTGAGGATCCATGAAGGACCTCTATTGAATACACAGCTTACAATATGTTCCCAGCCAAGTGCGGGAAACAAGGAAGCATGAATAGTAGAAAAGACCACGAGGAAAAGGCAGCAGTCATCTTCTATGCAGAGAGTAGGCAGTATGCTGGTGATTCTGGGAAACAAAATGGAGGGCAATCCTTGCCAAGCAGGAGAGGACAAATCCACCAGGAAATTAGCTACATTCTCATGTTTCTGGCAGTTGTTGCCAATAATGGGGGGAAAAAAAATGCAGAGAGAAAGAAAGGAACTCAAGTGCATTTAGCACATGAGATTAGGATCAGGTTTTCAAAGGCATAGGCAATGTGTTTCCCCCAGTTTTGCAGACACACATTGCACCACAGACATATGGGCACGCAGACCCGTGTTTGTACTCACCACCACTCAGCTGCAGGCTGATTGCCTGCGGACAGCCTGCTGCCCCAGGTCAGCACTTGCTTTTGACCATCTACCAGCTGGGAGTCCGACCATTCTGGAGGAGATTTTGCTCCCAACAGCCTGTCTGCTTTGTGCTTCTCCAGAAGAGCAAATCCAAGGGGAAAGTTGGCTTCTGAGAAGGTTACGGTGGCACAGAGAAATGGACTGATGACATCTGCCTTTCCCCATCCGTACCTTCCAGGTGACCCCTAGGAGAAGCCCCAGGTGACCCCTAGGAGAAGCAGGCTAGAAACCTTCCCAGAGACTGCTCCAGAAGGGACACAGGCCTCGTTTCTCTCTCAGCCTGAGGGTGTGGATATGGCAGTGAAGTAAACATGGCTTTATCTAATTCTTTCTTAAGCATATAACACAGCCACAGCATAAAGGTTCAGTCCCTAGCTCCTGAGTGTTGTGACTGAACATTTTCCGTCTATGCCTGAGCCTGATCAAGAAGTGACAGAGCAAGAGGGGCTGTTGTGTGCACACCCAAGTGCCAGGCATGGCAACAAGAAGTATAGAATACTGCTTGGATCACAACCAAACTCTTCCTTGCTTTAGTGAATTCAAGTCAAACATCAGCTGGTATCCAAAAGGTGGCTTGATTTTTTATTATTTTTAATACGGTTTAATTATATTGAAATTATAGTGGGGGTTCTGTAACCAGTCTTGAAAATTAACTGAATTATGAAAGCTGAAATGACGCTAGCAGCATCAGTTAATGACAAGGTCACCACCACTGTCATATTCAAAATAAATGTCACACATGAGTGAGACTGAGATGGCAGCACTGTCCCATGGTTCCAGGTAGAGAAAATGAAGCAAGGGCTCCTTGGGTACTGTTTTATCCCATGTTTGAATCTAATGCATTCTTTTTTCAGCTCATTTTGGTTCTGCCTTGCTCCCTTAACATATGGAGTCCCTAGGTATTTAGCCATAGCATGGAAACTTTGGGGGCTGGGAATTACAGATCATGAATAGATTGAAAAGTCCCACTAAACGTTCCCTCGGGTTGTTTATGTAAAGATTAATTTTTGTTGTTTCTGCCTTTTACAAAAGTCAAGTAACTCTGGAATTATTTTTTTCGCGCAGGCTGTAATGGGGATCAGTCTTTTAGCATGCCATGTATGCCAGCACACAGCACATAGGGATGCATCTCAGGAACCGACTCAGAAAGCTGCTGTAAATGAAAAGAGAAGTGTAAGATACCCTGTTAGGAAAAAAAAAAAAAGAAAAAAAAAAGTTCTTGATGTCTGCATACTAATTTAAAGTCCTGATTTTATTATCCTGTGTAAATCAAAGCAGAAGATAATGGCACTGTTTTTGACCCTGTGCTATTGAAGGCAGGTAGAGCAGGATTAGTCCTGATGTTGTTCAGCTGGTGACTGAGCAATCGACAGAGGAGGTTACTCAGAGCCTGCTCCCTTCTCTGAGCTTGCTGCACGAGCCACTCAGTGAGGCTGGAATTAAGCAGCACGTTTGGCTGCTGCATCTTGATAAAACAAGTTAGTGACTTGCTTAGGAAAACAAGTCTTTTTCCAAACTAAAGCCATACTTTGACCCAAAAGCAAACCTCAGCCAGAAGTGGGGCACACACCTTGTTGGGAACAAACTGGCACAGCAGCCCAGCTGGGTGGGGAATGCCTGATGACTCCCCAGGCGGCCTCAGCACATAAGCCAACAGACTGCTTTCACTGGGCATTAAGTTACCTGCAATAGGTGGTAACAGCCAACTGGAGGGCCTTAAAATCTTAGCCCACGCCAGCTATTTACGCACAGAGCATATCTGTGAGTCGTTAGACCAAAAAGAGGGCAATGCACTTTGCTTTTCTTCCTCAGCTCTCATCACAAAGTCTTGTATGTCTGAAGCCCTCTGTGGAGCTGCACCACTCCTGGCAATCTGTACTGTACCTCCCACCTCACCTCCCAGCCCAAACCTTCCTGGGTCACATCATGCAGACAGGTGGTAAGGGGCCCTTCCCAATGTCAGGCAGCTTCAGCAAGCCAAAGGGAGAGCTGCACCGGGGTCTCACCTTCAACTTGGAAGGGTCTGATAAGTTTAGTATGGATCCTCAGGAACCAGCTGGGAAAATGGTCTGAAAAGGTGAGCAGTGTTGCCAGTGCTAGGGAAAGAGATGGGCAGAAGCTTCAGATGTGAGGGCAGGCTGTGGGAAAGAGGTGAGAGTAATAAAATAAAACACAATTTAGTTACAAAAGAATAAAAGAAGATTTTATTCCACATAGAAAAATAAATGTTTATGACTTTCAAGATGAAATGGTTAAACTTCAGAAATTTTGCAATATGTTTCTGAGAAATCCCGTGATGAATATTCAAGGTAACTTCAGGATAATGCGGCACTTCCACATTGTCTCGTTAAAACATGGAGTTATCTGCCCTGGAGATACAGGGCATTACTTTCCATGGCTTTTTGGAGTGCCAATGTTGATTTCTGTTGTTCAGTATTTACTGGAGGTAGGAAGCAGCCTAACATGCTGTTGCTCTGTACTCTAAAGGACTGAAATTCCTCTGGAAAAATACCCAACTGAAAATTCCAACAGGAATGGCGTTTACCTCCATTAAGGGAATTCTTTCTGTTTAAACACAGTCAGCTTTCATTGAAAAAGGAGATCCATTCTTTTTGTTTATTGCTGTGCTTGACCTACACTAGTGGTGATCTGAGTGAACACAGGATGGAGAAAGCGATAACCTCCCTTCGAAGCACTTCCTATAGATAGGCCTTTCCACAGTGCTTATCTCCTTTGCTCATGGTACATATTTTCTTCTGTCATTATACTGTGGTTAGAACAAAGAGTGGATGTTTTCAACCTTCCCCGTGCTGTGAAGTAATTCTCCAAACTGGGAGCATCTCAGAAACTCATTTATCAGTAATGCCAAGGCTGGTTCTGTTGTGCCACTCCTTTTCATTTTGCTAGTGTTTGTAGGGTGAGAAAGGAAGATCAGGATGATGTGAAGCTGTAGAAAAAGAGCTCGACGACATAATAAAAAAGAATTTCACCCTGATAGTAATAATAGTAATAAACTAATTATTTAGCAGAAAAATCCTTTTACAGGACATGTTGAGCTCGATAATCCAATTGCACGGACTATTTATGTAAGTTATTTGGGTTACTGTTAACTGTTTGTTAGTGCATCTTGTTGCTCTCAACAGTTCAGTCTACTATATTAAAATAGACACATTTTTTCTAATCATAACCACTAGCAGGATGGAATTCCTATGCATTGAGAGCAGAAGCATTTAAGCGAGCAGCCATTTCTTTCATCAGACAAATGCATTAAAAGCTATCTTCTCTGTTGCCATCCACTTATTTCCCAATTTTTGCAAAGAGCTGTAGTCCCAGCTTTATCTAGATTTGCTCAGAGCTTTTGTGAGCAGAAGCTATTGCTGTAAGCTGGGAAGTGTTAGAGGCTGCCCCTTGTAGGATAACAAAGTGCATCTTCAAGTAAAGAATTTGGAAGATTTGGGCTCATAAATTGTTTTTATCTGAGCTCCCCAGTCCACACAAACCAATATTTTTTCATGTTCAGTTGCTCTCCAGACAGGTATATGGTTGCAGTTCTCAGGCTTATAAAAGAAACACAGTGCACAGTGCACTGCAGGGATGTAGCAGAGGGACACAGGCCCCAGCCACGTGTGTAGGGGTGTGTGCGTGTGCGAGCTTGTGTGTCTGCCGAGTTATTTATTTGTCTCTGAAGCTGGGTTTTTTTTCACTGGGGGTTCAAATCTGGTCAAATCACAATGTGAAATGTGGAAGGTGAGCTTGACTTCAGCTGTAAGTAGGATCTACGTGTCTGGCAATCGCCAAATATATCAGAGAGCTTTCTCTTCTTGAAATCAGCTCCCTTCTTCCTAATGGACAGGGAGCTAGAAATCACTATAAGAACCCCTTGCACTGCTGAGTTTTTATGGGTAGTTTCTCCATAGTTAATAAATGAGTTGGGCTTGATGGAAGCACACTACGGTGTTGTGGTTTCCAGTCTGCTGGGGGCCCAGCACTGCATTCTTCTTGCTTCCCTGGGCTCCCCTTGAACTAAATGGGAGGTGTGGGTGAACAAGATCAGACCCCTTGTCTGCAGTCACTGAAGCCACATGCAGCCCGCGGTGACCTCCCTCACTTTCTGCAAACACGAAATTCATTGCTAGTTTGAAAAAAAGTGAGGCTCTTCAGCTTCTTTTCAAAATAGAGAGAAACAATAGGGCACGCTGTAGTGAGTTCTCACTCTTTTATCTTTCTACAGATTCAACCACAGTATTGATTCTTTATTGACCTAAACTGTCCTAAGCGTGGCTGTGGTTTTTTCTCATACAGTCTATGGGAGAGTTAAGGCAGCTACTACTTTAATATTGATTTTTGTGAAAAAGGTGCAGGAAAGGGGGCAATTTGTGTCTGCAGTTGCTCTTCACTATAAAAGATACCATTGTTAGGAGCTTATAGCATTATATCAAGGGTCTTAATCTGTAGCAATCTTTTTTTACAACTTAGAAATAGGCTTGGGCAAATGTGTTATTGGTGTTAATGATATTTTGAAGTGAAGAAAATTTGTCAGCCTTTCTAAGTAAAATGCTCAAGTTAACTGTTTCAGAACTTGACAGGTTTGTTACATCTGTTTTGCAGGAATTATAGCTTTTGTTTCCCTGGAAAAGAGGAGAGGAGAGGAGAGGAGAGGAGAGGAGAGGAGAGGA